>NC_143489.1:44710832-44875189 GCF_027475165.1 Benincasa hispida | reverse complement strand
TTCGTCGAGGATGGACGGTTACCCTATGTGTTGGTGATGGTTAGCTCTTGCGATGGCTAAATTGAATTGTGATGGTAGTGATTTGGCTTGCTATGCATTGATGATAAGCTATGCATTGAGTATGGATTATGTGTTGAACATCCAAGAGTTAGACGCATATAAGGGATGAGATCAGCAGAAGAACATCATTAAAACCATGTGTCTTCTTGGAAGAAAAGCCTTAAGCCTTAAGAATTTAAGGTGGTGGCATCTGATTGGAAGCTCATGTGTTGGCTACATAGGAGGAAGACACTTAGCTTGCGATGACCACAACATTGTGTTGATGGGGTGAGAAGGAGACACTTGGCCATGCAGCCAAGTAGGTGGTGTCAAATCTGGAGAAGGTTTGGACACTTATAAATAGAGCCAAGAGACTTCATTTTTAGTTCACAATTCAGAAATACCGTAAAAAGAGTGGGAAAGTTGAGCAAACCTTGCATTGGAGCCAAATCCATGCGTTAGTCATAGAGGACGCATTGGACAGTGAGGTCTGAAGACGACGCATCAACTTGAGATGAAGAGTTCTCCCAATTTACTCGTGCGTTTGGAGTGATTTTAAAGCCACCTGAAAGCTCTGAAAGTCTAGTTTTCAGGGGAGGGCTGCCGGAAGAAAAGCTCGAAGGTATCGGGTTGGAAACTGAGAAGAAGACAGAAGGGTCAGGCTGTAGAATCAGTTTGGGCCAATCTTAAAGATTCTGTGATTCCGGCCAAACCACGAGGAGTTCTGAGCTCAAATTTTAGGGTAAGCTTCCTGAGACATTTCATATTTGTAGAAGGAAGTATCTCAAAATAAGATTTAGAACTATGAGTAATCGAAGCTGTAAGTTGAATCTGAATTCTAGGGGTGAAAAGGGAGTCCGAGGTAGAAAAGGGAGCTACTAGAGTGAAAAGCTCCTAAGCAATCAAGTTAAGTGGCTAAAATGTTTTGACTAAAAAATTTGCTTAAATTGTTTGATTACAACGTGTTATAGAAAGCATGTTTTAAAGAAGATTATTCTCATGCCAGCTAGTTTTACAAAGTGATTTCCAAGCAAACCATGAGTTATGTTTAAACGCATGCATGTGTGAGAAATTGTTAAAAAGCGATTTATATGTGTTAAATATACTCAGCATGCGTTAGTACCTTTAAAGCCATGTTTTTATATGTTTTATACTTTACATGCTTTAAAGAGAAAGTCATTTATGACTAGTTTTACTTAAAACGCGATACCGAAGGACATTTGAGAAGGTACCCGCCCAACTAGATACTGAAGCACATTTGAGAAGGTACCTGCCCAACTAGATACTGAAGGACATTTGAGAAGGTATCTATTGGTACTAAAGGACGCTTGAGAAGGTACCAAACCAACCAGATACTGAAGGACGTTTGAGAAGGTATCTGAACAGAAGTACCTAAGGTATGACGGTACTAATTATGGCCACGTGCAGGTACCTGTAGTTAGAGTCGGAGATTGAGCAAAAGGGTTCTCTCTTGACTAGCAGTTGGTGTTAGGATTGTTTTATCCACAGTAAGGGTTATCCTCAACTGAGAAATAGATTTACTGTTTTATGATTAAAACAACTTTATATGTTTTATGCTTGGAAAATGTTTATACTGTAGTACAAGTATTGTAGAAGCTTATATTTCAGTTAAACTCTTTATTGAGATTTTGCATGAGGATCAATTATCTTTCTTAAGTCACTCACTGGGCGCAAGCTCACCCCGTTTTCAAATATTTTCTTTTTCCCCCCACAGGTAGCAGTCAAATCCTCTAAAGATAACTCTGCATCTGCTCTGCCACTAAAGGATAACGAGATTTGTAACCTGTCTGTTAGGTGGTTACTTTTATTATCGTACACATGTTACTGTTGTTCATATAGGGACTAGGGTTTGTGGGTTTTGGGACTTGTGAATCTAGTGTTGTAATGACTCTAAATATGTTATGCTTCTAAATCAATAAATTTTGGCCTAAAGATATTCCGCTGTATATGAGTTATATATTGGTATCAGAGTTATTCTGCAACAGTTAGTAGACAGTAAGTGTCAGCCACAGGATTGATAACTGCTGCAGGCACGCCCTTTCCTAGGCTAAGAGGGTGGTCTGGGGCGGGGTGTGACAGCTTGGTATCAGAGCAAAGGTATACGTAAACTTGGGAAAGGTTTGAGCTAGTTTGGTATTAAAGCATAAGGTATTGGGTGAAAGAGAGAGTTCATGCATTAGATTAAGTCCCATAGATAAGTCCCTAATATGTGTACTTAATAAGCAAAGATGCTGAGGAGAAGTGGCAAGCGGGGCAAGCAGACTGAGGAGAGGAATGTTGACCCTACTAGCGGAGGTCCTATAGTTGGACGGGACCCAGATCCGAAGGGGAAAAGAGTTATTGACTCAGTAGAGCAGGAAGAAACTTCTGCAAACGCGTTGAGTACACCAAGGGTAGGTGTAGAACCCCAGATGGAGGATCGAGTATTTGATAGAATCACTCAAAGATTGGCGGCCAGTGTAGGATCGATTCAGCTTTAGGAGCCACAGATCCAGTAGATGCTGAGATCATGTTGGATTTGATTGAGAAATGTTTTAAGGTTATGAGGTGCCCCGAGGACTGTAAGGTCGAGTTAGTGGCATTCTTGCTGCAGAAAGGGGCTGAGAAGTGGTGGAAAGTGATAGAGGCAAGAAGGAATAGTTCGGAAACTATGACTTGGTCTGAGTTTAGACAAGTATTTGAGGATAAATACTACCCTAGTTCTTGTAAAGAAGCGAAAAGGGAGGAATTCCTTAGGCTAACTCAGGGAGTAATGACGGTTGCTGAGTATGAGCAAAGATTTACTGAGTTATCTCAGTATGCCCTACCATCATCGCAGAAGAGAAAGAGAGGTGTAGGAGATTTGAGAATGGCCTAAGAAGAAATGTACACCCGTTACCTCTACATCCAATTGGGTGAATTTCACTCAGTTAGTTGAGACGACTATCCGATTAGAACAAAGTGTAGCGAGGGAAGATGTACTCCAGCCAGGTGAAGGACAGTTTATGATGCCTAGAGAAACGAGAAGTAAGAGATTTAGACCCCGTTCTCTGTACAGTCAGGTATAAAGAGCTTTAGAGGCATGAGCCAACAAAGCTCAGGCCGAAAAAGGTCAAGACCTGTAGCTGGACAGAGTGGTAAATCGGTATCTGGTCATGCTAGTAAGTCCGTAGCTAGTACAGGGAAGAATGTGTAAACTGTGGAAGACCTCATACAGGAGTATGTTATGGTAATAGGTATGTGTGCTTCCAGTGCGGACAAGTGGGGCATTTCAAGAGAGATTATTCTCAACTAGGTCATGGAGCACATAGTGAGCAAAGAGGAGTTACACAGACCGTAAACCAACCTAGAGCGTCGCGAAACTAGAGGAAACGGATCCGTATAGCTAAGCAGAAAGAGGTAGCTGGACGACCCCAACAATAATAGCAACAACAGCAGCAGCAGGGTAGAGTATACGATATGACACACAAAGAATCGGAAGAGGCTCCAGATGTCATAACTGGTATGATAACTTAATATAATCAATCCGCTTATGCATTATTTAATCCTGGTGCTATGCACTCATTCATATCTAGTATGTGTACATTACATATAGATAGAGTGCCTGAGCGTATGAATGAGGATTTGTTTATCTATACGCCTGTAGGAGATACTCTAGTTGTACATGAGTATTACAGGAATTGTGAAATAATTCTTGGGAATTAGAGTTTATGGGTTGACTTGATTCCATTAGAATTATTAGAGTTTGATGTTATCTTAGATATGGATTTCCTAAGTAAACACTATGCCACTATGGATTGCTTTAGAAGAGAAATAGTGTTTAGGAAACCAGGTGAAAAAGAGATAACCTTGGTAGGAAATAAAAGAATACTTCCAAGAAGCTTAATAGCAGTAAAGCCTAGAAAATTGTTAAGTAAGGGATGCGAAGCCTATTTAGCCTATGTAGCAGTTTCACAGGATAAGAAACTAAGACCTGAGGATGTACCTATGGTACAAGAATTCTTAGATGTGTCCCTTGAAGAATTATCCTACTTAAGCAGGTGATTCTTAACTAAGACCATCAAGGCGCCGCACGTAGCCCATGAGGCCAAGCATGCCCAATGCGTCGAGTAGCCAGCGCGCCCATGCGTCGAGCGACCAGCCTATATAGCGTGCCTATGCGTTGGTGGTCAGCACCATGCGCCCATGCCAAGCAAGCCGTACAATGCTACCTAGTGAGCCATGCGGCGAGAATGGATGGTCACCCTATGCATTGGTGATGGTTAGCTCTTACGATGGCTAAATTGAATTATGATGGTAGTGATTTTGCTTGCTATGCGTTGATGATAGGCTATGCATTGAGTATGGATTATGTGTTGAACATCCAAGAGTTAGACGCATACAAGGGATGAGATCAGTAGGAGAACATCATCAAAACCATGTGTCTTCTTGGAAAGAAAGCCTTAAGCCTTAAGAATTTGAGGTGGTGGCATCCGATTGGAAGCTCATGTGTTGGCTACACAGGAGGAAGACACTTAGCTTACGATGACCACAACATTGCATTGATGGGGTGAGAAGGAGACACTTAGCCATGCAGCCAAGTAGGTGGTGTCAACTCTGGAGAAGGTTTGGATGCTTATAAATAGAGCCAAGAGACTTCATTTTTAGTTCACAATTCAGAAATACCGTAAAAAAAGTGGTAAAGTTGAGTAAACCGTTGGAGCCAAATCCATGCGTTAGTCATAGAGGACGCATTGGACAGTGAGGTCTGAAGACGACGCATCAACTTGGGACGAAGAGTTCTCCCAATTTACTCGTGCGTTTGGAGTGATTTCAAAGCCACCTGAAAGCTCTGAAAGTCTAGTTTTTAGGGAGGGCTATAGAAGAAAAGCTTGACGGGATCGAGCTGGAAATCGAGAAGAAGACAGAAGGGTCAGGCTGTCGAATCAGTTTGGGCCAGTCTTGAAGATTTTGTGATTCCGGCCAAACCACAAGGATTTCTGAGCTCAAATTTTAGGGTAAGCTTATTGAGACATTTTAGAACATTTTTGTTGAAGGAAGTATCTCAAATAAGATTTAGAACTATGAGTAATCTAAGCTACAATTTGAATCTGGATTCTAGGGGTGAAAAGGGAGCTACTAGAGTGAAAAGCTCATAAGCAATCAAGGTGAGTGGCTAAAACGTTTTGACTAAAACATTTGCTTAAAGCATCTGGCCCACGACTTTTTTTCATTGTTCTTAATCCCCGTGTCTATTTTCGCGCTTTTTTGTGATGAAAGGTTCGGGTGCAAAAATTCGGCCTCGTGGTCTTGCCCTGCGACAGCCCAACAGTGCCATGCGACACCCAGCCAAGGCATGCAACACCCCAGTAGTGCCATGCGACACCACAGCCAAGCCATGTGACACCCCTGCAAGGCTCAGGGGGCCGTTTGGGACACCAAATGAGCTCCAATCGCAAAATCGTCTGGCACACGTCTTTTTTTCTTGGTTCTTAACCCCTGGGTCCATTTTTGCGTGTTTTCGTGTCGAAAAGTTTGGGAGCAAAAAGTGGGCCCCATGACCCTGGGGTCGTTTGGGGCACCAAACGACTTCCGTTCGTAAAATCGTTGGCACACGACTTTTTATCATCATTAGACCCCTGGGTTTTGTTTCGCGCTTTTTCGCTGTGGAAGGTTCACGCAGAAAAAACAGCCCCCCAGCACAGCCCCCGGGGCCTCGGGGGCCGTTTGGGGCACCAAACGAGCTTCGGTCCTAAAACTGTCTGGCACACGATTTTTCTAACGTTCTTAACGTCTGTGTCCATTTTCACACTTTTTCGTGAGAGAAGGTTTGGGAACAAAAATTAGGCCCTGTGGCTTTTCCCCGCGACACCCCAGTAGTGCCATGTGACAACCCAGCTAAGCCATGCGACACCCCAGCAAGGCACTGCGACACCCTCGCGGGACCGTTTGTGGCACCAAACGAGCTCCTATCACAAAACCGTCTGGCACACGCCTTTTCTTTGGTTTTTAACCCCTGGGTCCATTTTTTCGCATTTTCGTGCCGGAAGGTTTGGGAGCAAAAAGTGGGCCCCACGGCCCCCGGAGGCCGTTGGCACCAAATGAGCTCCGTTCGCAAAACCATCTGGCACATGACTTTTTATCATCATCCTTAACCCCTGGGTTTGTTTTCACAAAACACGACCCCCCGGTGCAGCCCACGGGGCCGTTTGGGGCACCAAACGAGCTTCATTCCCAGAACCGTCTGGCACAGGACCTTTTTTCATCATTCTTAACCCTTGGGTCCGTATTTGCGCATTTATGTGTCGGAAGGTTCGGGAGCGAAAAGTGGGCCCCAGGGGACCAGGGCTGTCTGGGGCACCAAACGAGCTTCGTTCCCAAAATCGTATGGCACATGACTTTTTTTCATCGTTCTTAACCCCTGTGTTCATTTTAGCGCTCTTTCGTGACAGAAGGCTCGGGAGCAAAAATTGGGCCACATGGCCCTGCCCCGCGATACCCCTGTAGTGCCATGCGACACCCCAGACGAGCCATGTGACACCCAGCAAGGCACTGCGACACCCCTGCGGGACCTCGGGGGCCGTTTGCGGCACCAAACGAGCTCTGATCGCAAAATCGTTTAGCACACAAATTTTTATCATCATTCTTAACCCTTGGGTTCATTTTCGCACTTTTTCATTCTGGAAAGTTTGCACACAAAAAAGGCCCCCGGCGCAACCCGCAGGGCCCCAAGGGACATTTGGGGGCACCAAATGAGCTCCGTTCCTAAAACTATCTGGCACACGTCTTTTTTTCATCGTTCTTTACCCCTGGGTGCGTTTTTGCTCATTTTCGTGTCGGAAGGTTCGGGTGCGAAAATTGGGCCCCGGCGGTAGTTTTGGGCACAAAACGAGCTCCGTTCCCAAAACCGTCTAGCACACGACTTTTTTCATCTTTCTTAACCCCTATGTCCGTTTTGCACTTTTTCGTTACGGAAGGTTCAGGTTCAAAAATTGGGCCCTGTGGCCCTACACTGCGACACCCTAGTAGTGCTGTGCGATACCCCATCCAAACAATGTGACACCCCAGCCAAGCCAGCCGACACCCTAGCAAGGCATCGCAACACTCCCGCTGGGCCCGGGGGGCCGTTTGGGGCACCAAACGAGCTCCAATCGCAAAACCGTCTGGCACACGCCTTTTTTTTATGGTTCTTAACCTCTCGGTTCATTTTCACGCATTTTCGCGCCGGAAGGTTCAGGAGTAAAAAGTGGGCCCCATAGCCCCAGGGGCCGTTTTGGGCACCAAATGACTTTCGTTTGCAAAACCATTTGGCACATGACTTTTTATCATCATCCTTAACCCTTGGGTTCGTTTTCGCGCTTTTTCGCTTCGTATGGTTCGCGCACAAAAAAGGGCCCCCTGGCGCAGCCCGCGGGGCCGTTTGGGGCACTAAACGAGCTTCATTTCCAAAACTGTCTGGCACTCGACTTATTTTCATCGCTCTTAACCCTTGGGTCCGTTTTCGCGCATTTTCGTGCCAGAAGGTTTGGGAGCAAAAAGTGGGCCCTGGTTCTCGGGCCGTTTGGGTACCAAACGACCTCTATTCGCAAAACCTTCTGGCACATGACTTTTTATCTTTATTCTTAACCCCTGTGTCCATTTTTGTGCTTTTTTGCTCCGGAAGGCTCGTGCACAAAATGGCCCCCTAGCGTAGCCCGCAGGGCCTTGGGGGCCGTTTGGGGCACCAAACGAGCTTCGTTCCCAAAACTGTCTGGCACACGCATTTTTTCATCGTTCTTAACCCTGGTTCGTTTTTGCGCATTTTCGTGCCAGAAGGTTCAGGAGCGAAAAGTGGGCCCCGGGGCCCCGGAGGCCGTTTGAGGCACCAAACGAGCTCCGTTCCTAAAACCGTCTGGCACACGACTTTTCTTTAATGTTCTTAACCCCTATGTCTGTTTTTTCGCTTTTTCGTGACGAAAGGTTTGGGAACAAAAATTGGGCCCATGGCTTTGCCTCGCGACACCCCAGCAGTGCAAAGTGACAACCCAACCGACACCCCAGCAAGGCATCGTGACACCCCCACGGGGCCCTGGGGGCCGTTTGGGGCACCTAACGAGCTCTTATCACAAAATCATCTGGCACACGTCTTTTTTTCATGGTTCTTTACCCCTGGGTCTATTTTCGTGCATTTTTACGTCGGAAGGTTCGAGAGCAAAAAGTGCACCCCACGGCCCCGGGGGCCGTGGGCACCAAACGACCTCCGTTCGTAAAACCGTCTGGCACATAACTTTTTATCATCATCCTTAACCCCTGGGTTTATTTTTGCGATGTTTCGCTCCGAAAGGTTCGTGCACAAAACACGACCCTCCAGCCCAGCCCTCGGGGCCCCGAGCGACATTTGGGCCACCAAACGATCTCAGTTCCTAAAACTGTTTGGCACATGCCTTTTTTTCATGGTTCTTAACCCCTGGGTCCGTTTTTGCGCATTTTTGTGACGGAAGATTCGGGAACAAAAAGTGGGCCCCATGGCCCCGAGGGTCGTTTTGGACACCAAACGACTTCCGTTTGCAAAACCATCTGGCCTACGACTTTTTATCATCATTCTTAACCCTTGGGTCTGTTTTCGTGCTTTTTTGCTACGGAAGGTTCGCGTACAAAAAAGGGGCACCCCGCAGGGCCCTAAGGGGGCCCGTTGGGGCACCAATCGAGCTCCGTTCCCAAAACCGTCTGGCACACGACTTATTTTCATCGCTCTTGGGTCCGTTTTTGCGCATTTTCGTGCTGAAAGGTTTGGGAGCGAAAAGTGGGCCCCGGGTCCGAGGTCGTTTGGGTACCAAACGACCTCCGTTCGCAAAACCATCTGGTACATGACTTTTTATCATTATTCTTAACCCCTGGGTCCATTTTTGTGCTTTTTTTCTCTGGAAGGTTCGTGCACAAACACGGCCCCCCCGATGTAGACTGCAAGGCCCCGGGGGCCGTTTGAGGCACCAAACAAGCTTCGTTCCCAAAACCGTCTGGCACACGCCTTTTTTCATCATTCTTAACCTCTGGGTCCATTTTTGTTCATTTTCGTGTTGGATGGTTCAGGAGCGAAAAGTGGCCCTCGGGGTCCCGGGGGTCGTTTGGGTCACCAAACGAGCTCCGTTCGCAAAACCATTCAGCAGCCTTGGCCAAACTACCCAATCGTGTGTTGATGGAAGCGACCATGCGTCGAGCGCTGTCGAGCCTGCTGAGCGGCCGTGCCTATGCTTCAATGCCATGAGCAGAGTGCCCCTACTGATGCGTCGATGCCATGCACCGAGCACGCCTACCCATGCATCGAGCAGCCAGCCTATGCAGCAAACGCCCTGTCGAACGACCATGCCTATTCGTCGCAGTGCCCTGCCGAGCATTAATGTGTCAAGCACGCCCATGCGGCTGAGTACGCCCATGCGGCCGAGCAAGTCTACGAGCGATGGCTAGCACCTATGCAGTATGCCCATGCATCGAGCGATGGCCAATGCCTATGTAGCACGCTCATACGTCGAGTGGGTAGTGCCTATGCCAAGCACCATGCACCCATGTCGAGTAAGCCTTGTGGTGGTACCTAGTGAGCCATGCATCGAGGATGAACGGCCACCCTATACATTGGTGATGGTTGGCTCTTGCGATGGCTATGTCTGATTGTGATGATAGTGGGTTGTCTTGATATGCGTAAGGAAGAGACACTTGGTCATGCGACCAAGTAGGAAGTTTTGGCCATGGAGCAACCTTGGACGCCTATAAATAGGGCCAAGGACTTCAGATGAGAAATCAAATTCTCTTCAAAGGACATAAAAAAGAGTGTGTGAGGACTAAGTGGGAGAAGACCATGCGTTGGTCAAGAAGTTCCAAGAGGGGAGATGCTGTCGGGAAAAAAAGACAGGAAGTAACATCAACTTGGAAAGAGGAGTTCTCCCAGAATGCTCATGTGTTTGATGTGATTTCAAAGCCATATGAAAGCTAAAATAGTCTAGGTTTCATGGTGGGGCTGCCAGAGAAGAAGCTCCAAGGAGTCGTGCTGGAAGCTGAGAAACAGACAGAAGGGTTAGGCTGTCGGGTAAGCTGAGCCAGTATTGATATTTTGAAGATTCCGGCTACACCACAAGAAGTTATGAGCTAAGATTTTATGGTAAGCTTCTTGAGACATCTTAGAACATGTTTTCAGAAGAAAGTATCTTAAAATAAGGTCTGGAACTATGAGTAATCTAAGCTGATATTTGAATTTGGAATTTAGGGTTCAAAAAGGGAAACCAAGGAAACCTAAGGAACTTTGGAAAGGAAAGTTTCTAACCAACAAAGGTGAGTGGTTATTGTGTGTTGTATTGTTGATATAATTTCTATATATAGGTAAATATATATAGGGGATAATGTTAAATTGACATTATCAGGGATATATGTTTATCTAATTACTATGCTTGTTGAGATATTGCTTGTATGTTTGTTTTGGAAACTGAAATTGTACCTGGGATACATAGTTAGCATGCTTGAAAAGGGTACTCGGCGGGAAAATATAGTCAACTTCGGTCGGCAGGAAATGATAGTCAGTGACGATCGATGGGAAATATAGTCAAGTTACCTAAGCATAGCTAGCGGGAAAATAGTCGATGTGCACATTGGCGGGATAATAGGGTACAGGGAAAGTTTCCACGGGATTGTTGTTGTCTTAGTATACATGTAAAAGTACTGGGGATGTTTCTATTATGTGATAACCAGTGGTCAAGCTGGGGTTGATTGTTTTGACCAGGGTCAAGCTGGAGATTGTCCAGCGCTTTGTCTGGAAAATAATAATGAACTTGTGGTAATGTTCTTGTTGACTATGTCTTACTTTCCCAAAAGTATATTTCTGTTGACAAAGTTATTTGTTTATCTAAAGGCACCACTCACTGGGCTTTATAGCTCATGTTTTCCATGTTTTATGTTTTACCCCCCCAGGTAGTGAAAGGTGAGGAGTTCCAGGGTGCTGCTAAGGTCAAGGTCTGACACATGTAACAGTTACACTTTCGGAGGGTTTTACAGTTGTTGTTGTAAACTTTGTTGTTAAGTCTTTGAGTTGTATAAACGTTACATTGTTGTAAAATAAAATAAGCCTACTTAATCAGTTGATTGTTCAATTTGTACATTGGTATCAGAGTTATTTCCGCAAGAGTTATTAGGCAGTAAATGTCAACGAAAGGGTTGATAACTGTTGTAGTCATGCCCTTCCTTAGGCTTAGAGGGTAGTCTGAGGCGGAGTGTGACACCGGGGGCTGTTTAGGGCATCAAACGAGCTCCGGTCGCAAAACCTTCTGACACACACCTTTTTTTCATGGTTCTTAACCCCTGGGTCCATTTTCGCGCCAGAAGGTTCGCGCACGAAAAACGCCCCCCAGCAAAGCTTGCAGGACCCCGGGGACCGTTTGGGGCACCAAATGAGCTCCATCGTCTAGCACAAAATTTTTTTTCATCGTTCTTAACCCCTGGGTTCGTTTTCACACTTTTTCGCTCTGGAAGGTTCGCGTACAAAAAACGGCCCCTTGGCAAAGCCCGCGGGGTCCCGGGGGCCGTTTGGGGCACCAAATGAGCTCCATTCTCAAAACTGTCTAGCACATGAATTTTTTTCATCGTTCTTAACCCCTGGGTCCATTTTCGCACATTTTTGGCCAGAAGGTTTGGGAGCGAAAAGTGAGCTCCGGGGCCGTTTAGGGCACGACTTTTTTTTTTTTTTTGTCGTTCTTAACACATGTGTCCATTTTTGCATTTAGTCATGACAGAAGGTTCAGGAGCAAAAATTGGGCCCCGTGGCCTTGCCCCGCGACACCCCAACCAAGCCATGCGCACCCCAGCAAGGCACCGCGACACCCCGCGGGGCCTTGAGGGCCGTTTGGTGCACCAAAAGAACTTTGATTGTAAAACTGTCTGGCACACGTATTTTTTTCATGGTTCTTAACCCCTAGGTCCATTTTCATGCATTGTCATGCTAGAAGGTTTGGGAGTAAAAAGTGGGCCCCACGGCCCTAGGGGCCGTTTGGGGCACTAAACGAGCTCCATTCCCAAAACCGTCTGGCACATGATTATTTTTCATCGTCTTTAATCCCTAGGTCCGTTTTTGTGCATTTTTGTGTTGAAAAGTTCGGGAGCGAAAAGTGGGACCCAGGGCCATGGGGGCCGTTTGGGGCACCAAACGAGCTTCATTCCCAAAACTGTCTGGCACACGGCTTATTTTCATCGTTCTTAACACTTGTGTACGTTTTCGCACTTTTTCGTGACGGAAAATTCGGGAGCAAAAATTGGGCCCCGTGGCCCTGCCCCACGACACCCCAGCCAAGCCATGCGACACCCCAGAAAGGCACCGCGACACCCTCGCAAGGCCCTGGGGGACGTTTGGGGCACCAAATGAGCTTCGATCGCAAAACCGTCTGGCACATGCCTTTTTTTTATGGTTTTTAACCCCTTGGTTAGTTTTCACGCATTTTCGCGTTGAAAGGTTTGGGCAAAAAGTGGGCCCCACAACCTCGGGGGCCGTTTGGGGCACTCAACGACCTCCGTTCGCAAAATCGTTAGGCACATGAATTTTTATCACATTCTTAACCCCTAGGTCTGTTTTCACGCTTTTTCGCTATGGAAGGTTCGCGCACAAAAAATGGCCCCCCGACGTAGCCTGCGGGGCCCCGGGGGCCGTTTGGGGCACCAAACGAACTCTGCTCCTAGAACTATCTGGCACACGGCTTTTTTTCATCTTTTTAACCCCAAGGTCCATTTTTGCGCAATTTTGTATCGGAAGGTTCGGGAGCGAAAGGTGGGCCGTGGGGCCCCGGGGGTTGTTTGGGGCACCAAACGAGCTCCATTCATAAAACCGTCTGGCACACGACATTTTTTCATCGTTCTTAACCTTTGTGTCCATTTTCGCCTTTTTTGTGATTGAAGGTTTGGGAGCAAAAATTGGGCCCCGTGGCCCTGCCCCGCAACACCCCAGTGAATCCATGCAACAACCCAGCCAAGCCAAGTGACACCCTAGCAAGGCCCTACGACACCCCAACGGGGCCCCGGGGGCCGTTTGGGGAACCAAACGAGCTTCGATCGCAAAACCGTCTGGCACATGCCTTTTATTCATGGCTCTTAACCCCTGGGTCTATTTTCGCGCCGGAAGGTTCAGGAGAAAAAAGTGGGCCCCACGGCCCTGGAGGACGTTTGGGGCACCAAACGACCTCCGTTCGAAAAACCGTCTGACATAAGACTTTTTATCATAATTCTTAACCCCTAGGTCCATTTTCGTGCTTTTTTGCTCTGGAAGGTTCGCGCACAAAAAATGGCCAACCAACGTAGCCTGCGGGGCCCCGGGGGCCGTTTGGGGCACCAAACGAGTTCCGCTCCCAAAACCGTTTGGCACACGACTTTTATTCATCTTTCTTAAACCCTGGGTCCATTATCGTGCATTTTTGTGTCGGAAGGTTCGAGAGCGAAAAGTGGGCCATGGGGCCGCGGGGGCTGTTTGGGGCACCAAACGAGCTCGTTCCCAAAACCGTTTGGCACACGACTTTTTTTCATCATTCTTAAACCTTGTGTCCATTTTTGCTCTTTTTCGTGATGGAAGGTTAGGGAGAAAAAATTGGGTCCCGTGGCCCTGCCCCACAACACCCTAGCCAACCCATGCGACACCCCAGCCAAGCCAAGCGACACCCCAACAACGCAACGTGACACCCCAACAAGGCATCGCAACACCCCCGCGGTGCCCCGGGGGATGTTTGGGGCACCAAACGACCTCCGTTCGCAAAATCTTCTGGCACATGACTTTTCATCATCATTCTTAACCCCTGGGTCTATTTTCGTGCTTTTTCGCTCCGAAAAGTTCGCGCACAAAAAGCGGCCCCGCAGTGCATTCTGTAGGGCCACGGGGGCCGTTTAGGGCACCAAACGAGCTTCGTTGCCAAAACCGTCTGGCACATGACTTTTTTTCGTCGTTCTTAACCCCTGGGTTCGTTTTTGCGCATTTTTGTGTCGGAAGGTTCATGAGTGAAAAGTGGGCCCTGGGGTCCCGGGGGCTGGGGTCACCAAACGAGCTCCATTCCCAAAATCGTATGACATAGCTTTTTTTCATCGTTCTTAACCCTTGTGTCCATTTTCAAGCTTTTTCGTGACGGAATGTTCGGGAGCAAAAATTGGGTCCCGTGGCCCTGCCCCACGATACCCTAGCAGTGCCATGCGACACCCCAGCCAAGCTATACGATACCCCAGTAAGGCCCCACGACACCCCTACGGGGCCCTGGGGGCCATTTGGGGCACCAAACGGGCTCTAATCACAAAACCGTTTGCCACACGCCTTTTTTTTTCATGGTTCTTAACCCATGGGTATGTTTTCGCACATTTTCGCATTAGAAGGTTCGAGAGCAAAAAGTGAGCCCCACGACCCTGAGGGACGTTTAAGGCACCAAACGACCTCCGTTCGAAAAACCGTTTGGCACACGACTTTTTATCATCATTATTAAACTCTAGGTCCATTTTCGCGCTTTTTCGCTCCAGAAGGTTCGCACACAAAAAACGACCACCCATGTAGCCCGCGGGGCCCCGGGGACCATTTGGGGCACCAAACGAGCTCCGCTCCCAAAACCATCTGGCACACAGGTTTTATTCATCTTTCTTAACCCCGAGGTCCATTATCGCACATTTTCATGTTGGAAGGTTCGGGAGCGAAAAGTGGGCCATGGGGCTGCGGGGGCACCAAACGAGATCGTTCCCAAAACCGTCTATCACATGGCTTTTTTTTCATCGTTTTTAAACCTTGTGTCCGTTTTTGCGATTTTTCGTGACGGAAGGTTAGGGAGAAAAAATTGGGCCCCGTGGCCCTGCCCCGCGACACTCTAGCCAACCCATGCGACACCCCAGCCAAGCCAAGCGACACCCTAGGAACGGAACACGACACCTCAGCAAGGTATCACAACACCCCCGCAGGGCCCCGGGGGACGTTTGGGGCACCAACGACCTCCGTTCACAAAACCATCTGGCACATGACTTTTTATCATCATTCTTAACCCCTGGGTTCATTTTTGTGCATTTTCCTACCGGAAGGTTCAGGTGTGAAAAGTGGGCCCCGGGGGCCGGGGTCACCAAACGAGCTCCGTTCCTAAAAGCGTCTGACACACAGCTTTTTTTCATCGTTCTTAACCCCTGTGTCTGTTTTCACGCTTTTTCGTAACAGAAGGTTCGGGAGCAAAAATTGGGCCCTGTGGCCCTGCCCCGTGACACCCCAGCAGTGCCATGCAACACCCTAGCCAAGCCATGTGACAGCCTAGCAAGGCACCGCGACACCCCAGCAAGGCACCACGACACCCCCGCACGGCCCAAGGGCCATTTGGGGCACCAAATAAGCTCTGATCACAAAACCGTCTGGCACATGCATTTTTTTCATGGTTCTTAAGCACTGGGTCCGTTTTCGCGCATTTTTGCGCCAGAAGTTTTGGGAGCAAAAAGTGGGCCCCATCGCCCCGGGGACCATTTGGGCCACCAAACGACCTCCTTTCGCAAAACCGTCTGACACACGACTTTTTATCATCATTCTTAACCCCTGGTCACACCTCGTCCCAGACTACTCTCTGAGCCTAAGAAAGGGCATGACTGCAGCAGTTATCAACCCTTTTGTCGACACTTACTACCTAATAACTCTTGCGGAAATAACTCTGATACCAATGAACAAATTCAACAACCAACTGATTAAGTAGGCCAATTTTATTACAACAATGTAATGTTTATACAATTTCAAGAATTAGCTACAAAGTTTACAAGCACAACTGTAAAACCCTCCGGAAGTGTAACTGTGGCATGTAGCATACCTTGATCTTAGCAGCACCCTTGAACTCCTCACCTTCTGCTACCTCGGGGGTGGGGATAAAACATAAAACATGGAAAACATGAGCTATAAAGCCCAGTGAGTGGTGCCTTTAGATAAATAAATAACTTTGACTACAGAAATATACTTTTGCAAATCAATGCATAGTCAACAAGAACATTACCACAAGTTCACAATTATTTCTCCAGCCAGATTGCTGGATTATCCCCAGCTCAACTGCTGGTTAAAACAATCAATCCCAGCTTGACTACTGGTTATTACATAATATGAACATCCCCAGCTTTATTGCTGGTTATCCTTATCATGATCCTACATTAAAGTAATGTAACAACAATTCCTGTGGAAACTTTCCCTGTACTCTATTATCCCACCAATGTGCACATCGACTATTTTCCCACTAGCTATCCTTAGGTAACTTGATTATATATTTCCCGCCGATCGTCATCGACTATAATTACCTGTCGATCGAGGCCGACTATATTTTCCCGCCTGCCGAAGCCGACTATATTTTCCCGCCAAGTACCTTTTCAAGCATGCTAACTATATATCCCGGGTACAATTTCAGTTTCCAATACAATCATACAAGCAATATCTTAACAAGCATAATAACAAGGCAAACATATATCCCTAATCATGCCAATTTAACATTATCTCCTATATATATTTACCTATATCAAATTACATCAACAATACAACAACATAATAACCATTCACCTTGGTTAGTGAGGAAATTTTCTTTCCGAAGTTTCTTAGGTTTCCTTGGTTCCCCTTTGAACCCATAAAATATTAGCTCATAACTCCTCGTGGATTGGCCAAAAATATCAAAACATCAAGACTGGCCCGGCTTACCCGACAGATCGACTCCTCTATCTTATCCTCATTCTCCAGGCCGATTCCTTAAAGCTTCTTCTCTGGCAGTCCTACCTTGAAAACTAAACTCTCCTAACTTTTAAGTGGCTTTAGAATCACTCCAAATGCATGAGTATTCTGGGAGAACTCCTCGTCCCAAGTTGATGCTACTTCCTGTCCTTTTTGTCCGACAGCATCTCCCCTCTTGGAACCTTTTGACCAATGCATGGTCTTGCTACAACGCATAGTCTCCTCCCAATACACTCTTCTTTATGTCCTTTGAAGAGATTTTTGAGTTCTCATTTGAAGTCCTTAGCCCTATTTATATGCATCCAAGATTGTTCTAAGGCCGACACCTCCTACTTGGCCACATGTCCAAGTGTCTCTTCCTTACACTATCACCACAATCTTGCATTAGCGTATCCCAAGGTGTCTTGCTCCCCTTTTACCAATGCATAGTCCTCAACTTTGCATGTCTTCTTATGCATCCACCTTGTTTGCTTAAGGCTTATGATTTCTTCCCAACAAGCCACATGTCCGAATGACGTCCTCGAATGCGTCCATCCTCCATATGCATTCATCCTTCATATGTGTTCACCCTTCATATGCATTCATCCAACCACATATGCGTTAACCACAAATGCGCCCATCCAATTACCGCAACCTACTTATGTCCGGACACCATCCATCGGCGTATGCGTACATTCAATCTTTCTTTTTGCATCTAATTGATGCAACTTGGTCCCTTATGCTAGATGCTCATAAGCTCCTCTTTGGCCTCATATCCTTTTCTTTCGCATGGCTTACCTTTGCTCTATGCGCTCAACTAGGATATTGACCAACACTCCTTCAACACATACTACTAGTTTGTCCTATGCGCCCACATGCCCTTGGATGTCCAACGCATAGCACATCACCAACGCATAGTGTAGCACTGCCGCATTCATCGCTGCTTACCATCGCATAGCACTACCGCATCCATCGGGTCCATCGCATCCATCGCGACATTCCATCGCGTAGCATTGCCATATCCAACACCGCATGCCTCCTTCGTAGCATGCCATCTATCGACGAATGCCTCACACCACGTCATCGCATGCCCTTGCCTCACTGCATGCCCTCACATAACTGCACCCTTGCATGACCGCAAACTACGAATGCATTTCCTTCGGTCGCATACGTTCGGCTACTTACCATCACATCCATCATGTCCAATGCATCCATTGCGCCTGCCTCGATCGCCGCATGCCTCTATCCATCGCATCCACGCATCCAATGTCTAGCGCCCTTGGATGTGCAACTTGAGGTTGCTGCATGCGTTGTTCTAACCTCTCAATACATTTGACTGCCGCATGCGTTGTTCTTGGCCATACTTCAACCTCTCTCAAAGCTCAAGTAACCTCTCTATACTTCATGGCCAATGCATGGCACCACACCAACGCATTGTCAAACATTTAGTCATTTTTCTCTTTGGCTTCCAATGCATGAGCAACCATTGGCAATGCCTCTTGCCAATACTTCGGCCAATCATGCATCGAACCTTAGAAACACATGGTTGCCTTTTCAACTTATGTGTTAATGTCTCCTAACACTTAATGCATGGGTTCTTTTGACCTTACACTTAGTCAAATTTCACCAATTAAAGTTAACTCAAACTACTCAAGAAAAATCTATTCAACACTTAGAAATTTTCTTCACTTCAATATAGGATTTAACTTTCACTTAGTTAATTTCCTTAACACTCGCTTAAGTAGGGAAAATGGAAATTCAGGTTTCACATTTACTTCCCCTTTAAGAAAATTTCGTGCTCGAAATTTACTCAAACTAACTCCGGTTTAAGGTTTCACAACAACCACTGTTGTAACCTCTTAAAACCTTGTTTATTACCACGCTTCCACTTCGCTACTTTGATATCAACTCCTTAGTTTGTCCAACAATACTGTCACCTAGCCATCTCTAAGCTAGATGTTGAACCAAACTATCTACAACATAATCATTTCTATCTCAACTTTAAATGAGAATAACTTAAATTCATACTTCCTTCCTTGGTAGATCTTCAGGTAGCGTTGTGAGTTCCAGCTCCGGTTGACTGCTAGGTCATGCCACTTCTGCCATTCCTCTTAGTCTCACATTGACTGATTTCTTAGGTTTCTCCTTAAACCTTTACTTCTTCCCTCTTGTTTTATTGCACTCAAACGTCAGGTTTTCCTAACTCAACCCTCCGGTTTCCAAGAACATATACTTTGATACCAAACTAGTATCAACTTTCCCAGAAACTTATGCTTTGATACTAAGCTGGTATAAACTAATTCCTCAATCTTCCCAGAAACTTATGCTCTGATACCAAGTTGTCACACCCCGTCCCAGACTACTCTCTAAGCTTGAGAAAGGGCATGACTGCAGCAGTTATCAATCCTTTTGTTGACACTTACTGCCTAATAACTCTTGCGGAAATAACTCTGATACCAATGAACAAATTCAACAACCAACTGATTAAGTAGGCCCATTTTATTACAAAAATGTAATGTTTATACAATTCTAAGACTTAGCTACAAAGTTTACAAGCACAACTGGAAAACCCTCCGGAAGTGTAACTATGACATGTAGTAGACCTTGACCTTAATAGCACCCTGGAACTCCTCACCTTCCGCTACCTGGGGGGGGGGGGTGTAAAACAAAAAACATGGAAAACATAAGCTATAAAGCCCAGTGAGTGGTGCCTTTAGATAATCAAATAACCTTGACTACAGAAATATATTTTTGGAAATCAATGCATAGTCAACAAGAACATTACCACAAGTTCACAATTATTTCTCCAGCCAGACTGCTGGATTATCCCCAGCTCAACTGCTGAATAAAACAATCAACCCCAGTTTGACTGCTGGTTATTACATAATAAGAACATCCCCAGCTTTACTGCTGGTTATCCCTGTCATGATCCGACATTAAAGTAATGTAACAACAGTTCCTGTGGAAACTTTTCCTATACCCTATTATCCCGCCAATGTGCACATTGACTATTTTCCCACCAGCTATGCTTAGGTAACTTGACTATATATTTCTTGCCGATCGTCACTGACTATAATTTCCCGTCGACCGAAGCCGACTATATTTTCCTGCCAGCTGAAGCCGACTATATTCTCCCGCCAAGTACCTTTTCAAGCATGCTAATTATATATCCGAGGTACAATTTCAGTTTCTAACACAAACATACAAGCAATATCTTAACAAGCATAATAACAAGACAAACATATATCCCTGATCATGCCAATTTAACATTATCTCCTATATATATTTACCTATATATAGAAATTACATCAACAATATAACAACATAATAACCACTCACCTTGGTTGGTTAGGAACTTTCCTTTCCAAAGTTCCTTAAATTTCCTTGGTTCCCCTTTGAACCCATAAAATCTTAGCTCAAAACTCCTCGTGGATTGGCCGGAAACATCAAAACATCAAGACTTGCCCAGCTTACCCTATAGCTCGACCCCTCTATCTTTTCCTCATTCTCTAGCCCGATTCCTTGGTGATTCTCCTTTGGCAGCCCTACCCTGAAAACTAAACTCTCCTAGCTTTCAAGTAGCTTTAGAATCACTCCAAACGCATGAGTATTCTAGGAGAACTCCTCGTCCCAAGTTGATACTACTTCCTGTTCTGTCCGACAGCATCTCCCCTCTTGGACCTCTTGACCAAAGCATGGTCTTGTTACCAACGCATAGTCTCCTCCCAATACACTCTTCTTTATGTCCTTTGAAGAGATTTTTGAGTTCTCATTTGAAGTCCTTAGCCCTATTTATATGCGTCCAAGATTGCTCTAAGGCCAACACCTTTTACTTAGTCGCATGTTCAAGTGTCTCTTCCTTACACTATCTCCGCAATCTTGCATCAGCACATCCCAAGGTGTCTTGCTCCTCTTTTACCAACGCACAGCCCTCAACTTTGCATGTCTTCTTATGCATCCACCTCATTTGCTTAAGGCTTATGATTTCTTCCCAACAAGCCACATGTCCGGATGACATCCTTGAATGCGTCCATCCTCCATATGCCTTCATCCTTCATATTGGTTCATCCAACAACATATGTGTTAACCACAAATGTGCCCATCCAGTTACCGCAACCTACATATGTCTGGACACCATCCATCGGCATATGCGTCCATTCAATCTTTCCTTGTGCATCTAATTGACGAAACTTGGTTCCTTATGCTAGATGCTCGCAACCTCCTCTTTGGTCGCATATCCTTCTCCTTCGCATGGCTTACCTTTGCTCTAAGCGCTCAACTAGGATATTGACCAACACTCCAATGCATACTACTAGTTTGTCCTATGCGCCCACATACCCTTAGATGTCCAATGCATAGCACATAACCAACACATAGCACATCACCAACGCATAGCACATCACCAACGTATAGTGTAGTACTGCCGTATCCATCGCATCCATTGCTACTTACCATCGCATAGCACTGTCGCATCCATCATGGCATACCATCGTATAGCACTGCCGCGTCCAACGCCGCATGCCATCCATCGACGCATGTCTCGTATCGCGTCATCGCATGCCCTCGCCTCACAGCATGCCCTTGTACGGCATGCCCTCACATCACTACATGCCCTTGCATCACCGCAAACTACCAATGCATTTCCTTCAGCCGCATGCCTTCGGCTGCTTACCATCACATCCATCATGTCCAATGCATCCATCGCGCTTGCCTCCATCACCGCATGCCTCTATCCATTGCATCCATCGCATCCAACGCATCCAACATCCAGCGCCTTTGGATGCGCACTTGAGGCTGCCGCATGCATTGTTCTAACCTCTCAATACATTTGGTTGCTGCATGCGTTGTTCTTGTCCATACTTTAACCTCTCTCAATGCTCAAGTAACCTTTCTTTCATGGCAAACACATGGCACCACACCAACGCATTGTCAAACACTTAGTCATTTTTCTCCTTGGCTTCCAATGCATGAGTAACTATTGGCAATGCCTCTTGCCAATACTTTGGCTAATCATGCGTCGAACCTTACAAACGCATGGTTGCCTTTTCAATTTATGCGTTAATGTCTCCTAACACTTAACGCATGGGTCCTTTTGACCTTACACTTAGTCAAATTTCACCAATTAAAGCTTAACTCAAACTACTCAAGGAAAATCTATTCAACCCTTAGAAATTTCCTTCACTACAATACAGGATTTAACGTTCACTTAGTTAATTTCCTTAACCACCTGCTTAAGTAGGGAAAATGGAAATCCGGGTTTCACACCTGGGTCTGTTTTCGTGCTTTTTCGCTTCGGAAGGTTTGCGCACAAAAAACAACCCCTCAGCGTGGCCCACACAGTCCCGGGGCCCGTTTGGGGCACCAAACGAGCTTCGTTCCAAAAACCATCTGGCACACGACTTCCTAAGCAGGAAATATAGTCAAGTTACCAAGCATGACTAGCGGGAACAGAATTGTCGATGTGCACATTGGCGGGAAAAATGGGTTATTGGAAAGTTTCCATAAAAAGTTGTTATGATTGATAATATGTCCATGATATGAACATGCAAAGTATAGCATGGAACTGGAGCATGATGATTGAATGAATGTACACATGATCATGCATAAATTATACTGGAATTGTGATTATGTGATTGATTTCCCAAAAATATGTTTTGCAAAGTGATTATTATTTTAAAAGCACCACTCACTGGGCTTAGCAGCTCACACTCTTCCAAATGTTTTCTTATATTCCCTCCAAGGTAGCAAAGCGGAGCGTTCAAGAAGGAGTTTACAAACCACCATAACACCGAGACTTGGTAAATGCTCAGGGCACGACTTAGATCATGTGATAAAAGAATATAGGAAATTGAACTATATGTATGAAAATTAGATAGATTATTGTAAACATATTAAAGTCTTTAATAGATAGGGGGGAAATGTTAAATTAAAATGTTGTCTTGGAATACTGCTGGTGTATCCTCATGCTCCCTTCTAAGTCTTGGGGGATTAAAGGCTAGGGAGGGGGTATGACAGCTTGGTATTAGATCAAAGGTTTATGTAAAACCTGGGAAAAGTGGTTCTAGCATAAGTATAAATAGAATCAAGGAAAAAAAAATAATAATGGAAAAAAAAGGATAGGTTAAAGCCAAAGCAACATCAGGAAAAGGCTTACATAAGGTAGGGAAGCCAGATAATAAAAGAAATTAGGCTAGGTTAAAACCTAAAAAGGAATAAATATAATGGAATATATTAGGAAAACCTAAAATAGAATTAGGAAAGATTAGGAGAAAGAAGTAAAGAATAAGTGGACATACGAAAACATGAGAAAGGGGAAGTGAAAATGGAGAAATTAGTAAGTAATAACCTGAATAATGTCCACTATAGGAAATGAATCCGAGCAGACAAGGCTGGTGGTGGAATGACTCTGGAATGCGAACTGGAGACCATGGTGCTAACCTAGGGGAAAACCCTAAAAGATCTGAGAATAGTGTGAACAATAATACTAAATATCCTATTACCTTGAACAATGCTAACTTAGTGGGATCCCAAACTAACATGGGATGTCCACAATGTGGTAAAAATCATAGCGGTCTGTGCTGAAAGGGACCGGAATTTGCTATGGGTGTGGCAAGGTTGGCCATATTCGTAAAAATTATTATGCTTTTCAGAGAAAAACAAGAGTGATTCAGGAAAAATATCAACGAGAACTGACCGGAGGTTCGAGTTCAGGAAGTAACAATATATTGCCTAAACTGACGGTGGACCAAGAGTGGGCATGTGCAGCAAAGAAGGATATTCCTCGACATATCGTTATCAAATTCGAGGAACAGCCCACCTACGTATCTAACAACGCGAAATCCTATAAATTGTGTATTTTCTGTAAGGAAATAGGACATGTTCAGGAAAGGTGTGTGTGGAGAAACAAGAGGATGCGCCTTAATTTTGAAAACTTACGACTACAAGAGGATGAGCAAACAAGAAACTATGTAGACTGAAGAAAACCCATAATGTAAATAGCAACAATGTTTATAAATAAAGTAGAATGTTGATAAATGTATGTCTAATTTATATGTGAATGGTTGAAGACAAAATGCCGAGAAGTGGAAAACGTAGAACTGGGCAACCCTCTGGGAATGAAAGTGAAAGTGCCTCAAGCCATCCCAGAGAAAAATCCAGGGAGGAAGAACAAATGGATAAATTCACCCAAAGACTCCAAGCAAGCTTAGAAAATATACAACCTGATCCCGAAAAGAAATATGGGATAGAATGATTAAAGGCATTGGGAGCCACAAACTTTGAAGGAACAAAGGATCCTGCAGATGCAGAAGTGTGGATGAATCAAGTAGAAAAATGTTTTGAGGTGATGAGATGCCCTAAAAACAGAAAGGTAAGGCTTGCAACCTTTTTACTACAAAAACAGGCGGAAGATTGGTGGAAGCTACTAAAGAATAGGAGAGGAGATCTAGAAGAAATATGTTGGGAGGAATTTCGAAAAGTATTTTTCGAAAGATTCTATCCTCGATCATTCAGGGATATGAAACAAGATGAATTCCTACAGCTTATGCAAGGAAACATGATTGTAGCGAAATATGAGTTAAAGTATACGGAGCTATCCAAGTATGCTTTAAACATAGTGGTGGATGAAAAGGAATGCTGTCAGAGGTTTGAAACAGGATTAAGATAAGAGATTCAAACTCCTGTTACAATAACTGCAGAATGGGGAAAATTTTCAAAACTAATAGAAGCCGCAATGAGAGTAGAAAGAAGTTTAACGGCAGAAGAAGTGAGACCGGAAAGAGACTCATCAATGAGTCGGTGGCAGAGGGAAGAACCAAGAAATGTTACCCCTATAGTAGAAAGTAGAAGTGGATGGAAAAGAAGAGGAGTCACCAACATTAAAGCAGACCCTAAACGGGAGAGCCAAATAAAGGAGTCAATAGTGAGCGTTAACCAAAAACCAAGATGTCCGGTCTGTAATAAATATCACTGGGGAAGATGTTGGGAACAAACCCAAGAACGGTCGCACATGTGTTTTAAGTGTGGTAGACCAGAACACTTTAAACGAGAATGTCCTCAGTTGATGGATACTGGAAATGTACAACCACCAAACAACCCGGGAGGAAGATCAACGACGATTGAGAGAGGACGAACTGTAGGAGGAAGAAAATAAGAAATATGAAAAATGACGTTGGGGAAACTATATGGACTAACTCAAGATAGGGAAGACAATATGTCAGTCATGGGAAAAGGGAAAGAGAAAGTTTTAGAAGACTAGAATAAAAGTCATGGTGTAATAAAACTGTATGAGGTAAATTAATAAATAAAAAAGTTCTGTTGTAAAATGAGTTTCATTTAATTTCGAGGAAGAAATTATTTTAAGGGGGTGGTAAATGTAAGACCCTAACACTAAATCTAAAGTGGAAAGGTTAATTAGAAAAGAAACAAAACCCTAGTCCTTATATGAACAACTGTAACATGTGTACAATATTTACAGTAACCACCTAACAGACGGGTTACAATATCTTTGTCCTTTAGTGGCAGAGCAGATGCAGAGCTATCTCCTGAGGTTTTGACCGCTACCTGGGGGAAAGTTGAAAACGGGGTGAGCTTGCTAGCCCAACAAATGACTTAAGAAAGATAACTAATCCTCATACAAAAGTCTCAATAAAGAGATTAACTGAAATATAAACTTGTATAAACATTTTCCAAGCATAAAACATATAAAACTATTTTTATCAGAAAACATTAGAACTGTTTCTTAGTTGAGAATAACCTTGTTGCGGTTGAATCCCAACACCAACTGCTAGTCAAGAGAGAACCCTTTTGCTCAATCTCTGACTTCAACTACCTACGTGCACGTGGCCATACTAAGTACCGTCATACCTTAGGTACTTCTGCTCATATACCTTCTCTAAACGTGTCCTGAAGTATCGAGCTGCTCAGATATCTTTTCAAATGTCCTTCAGTATCAAGTTGGTCGGATACTTTCTCAAATGTCCTTCGATATCGCGTTTCAAATAAAACTAGTCATAAATGACATTCTCTTTAAAGCATGTAAAGTATAACGCATATAAAACATGTCTTTAAAGATACTAACACATGTTGGGTGTATTTAACACACATAAATAGCTTTTCAATAAACTTTTCATATATAACTCATGGTTTACTTGGAAATTACTTTGTAAAAATAGCTGGCATGAGAATAATCTTTCTTTAAAACATGGTTTCTTTAAAATATTTAGTCACTGACCTTGATCGTTTAGAAACATTTCTCTCTAGAAGTTCCTTGTTTACCTCGGGCTTCCTTTTACACCCCTAAAATTCAGATTCAATTTAAAACTCAGATTACTTATAGTTATATGCCTTATTTTGAGATACTTCCTTCTACAAACATGTTCGAAAATATCTCAGGAAGCTTACCCTAAAATATGAGCTTAGAAATCCTCGTTTTTTTGCCAGAATCACAAAATCTTCAAGACTGGCCCAAGCTTACCCGACAGCTTGACCCCTCTGTCTTTTTCTCAGTTTCCAGCCCGATCCCTTCGATCTTCTTCTCCGACAGCCCTACTCTGAAAACTAGACTTGTGGAGATTTTAGGTGGCTTTGAAATCACTCCAAGCGCATGAGTATACTAGGAGAACTTATCGTTCCAAGTTGTTGCTGTTTCCAGACTTCACTGTCTACTGCATCTCCCCTTGAAGCTTTATGATCAACGTAAAGATTTGCTATCAACGCAAAGTTTACTTAGCTTTCCCACTCTTCTTAATGTCTTTTGAATTGTGGTCTGAAAAGAGGTCCTTGGCCCTATTTATAGGTGTTGATGCGTTATTTTGTTAAGTGGAAATATGGATGATATGCGTTGATGGATTGCGTTGTGCACTCAAGTTTCCCAACCGGAATTCAAGTGTAAATTCCCCTGAGTTTCTTGGTAAGTCCAAGGTCGAAATAGGGACTTGTGAAAATAGTTACATCGGTAATATTTATGAAAACTTTGTGGTAACAAAGTAAATAAATAAGTTTTGGGTGTGTTGTTGTGTTGATGAAAAGAAGAAGTAAATAAAGGCGGCGGATTTGAGAAAGATAGTTGCGTTGATAGATGCAATGAGTATGCGATGAACGGGTTGAGAAGGTCTTTTAGCTAGCGTTACTCGAGAATGCGTCAAACCTTGCGATCATGTTACAACCATGCACATCAAGTCATTTCCCAATGTAAATGCGATGCTCCTAAGTCTAGGACGCATGTGTTGAATGCAAAATGTCCATAGAGCTTATCCCTAAGTCTCTACTCTTGTCGTATATGTTGATGCAAAATGCATGAAAGCAAGGTGACCACATATAATCATACCTTATTGCTAAGATGCATGCGATGCGTTAATACAAATAGTGCTCATTCCTAAGCGTCTATCTCCCATTTATGCGTTCTAATCTGGTTCTTCCAAACCTAGATTCTAACCTGACCTTCCCAAGTTTAGATCTTTTCTTTAGACTACCCTTCTGAGTATCTCTAATAGACGAATGAAGCATACATAAACAAGATAATTGCAAAGATGAAGATTCTCTTGTTATGCTAGCTAACTACTTATCAACCCATTCAACTAATTTAGCTACTCATGCATAAATAACAGAGAGTGAACATATATAGAGAGCTTATCCCTAAGCCTTAAAATGAAATAAAACTATGGACAGAGGCGTGAACTTCTAAACTGATGAAGTAATCGACTGCTTAACCCCTTCTCTGAAGAATGCACTTGGTATTTATAGAGTTTCCATGGAGAAAGGCGGCTTCTCTCTTCTGATTGTACAGATGGGACAACTTTAATTCTTGACTGATGCGCCGAATAATTGTCATCGATAAAGCTGAATGTACTTTGTGACCGTTATCGGCTATCAACTTAATTTGGATCCGACTGCCATCAGCTTTCTGTCCTATTGCTCTTAATTATCCTTTCACTTGGATGCGCCCACCATGTTGCACTGACCAAGTTGCGGTGATTCTTCTTGGGCAAATGTTCGTGAGCACGATCAACGCAAAGTCTTACAGTGAAGTTGCGCTCGACCAATGTGTTCCTATGATCGCAATCTTTGCATTGCGTTAACACATATTCTGCACAAAAATGTAAAGATCAACTACTCTAATGCGTTGGACGCACGTGACCGCAATATTATAGAATTTATGCTTAATGGACACAATTTAACATATTTCATCAATGCAATCCAACATTTTTTAAAGAACTTAGTACTATGATAACGTGCATTTCTGCCTGTTATCAGGCGTCCAAAAGCTCTCCAAGGTCGATACCTCATACTTGGCTGTATGTTCAAGTGTTTCTTCCACACACTATCAATGCAACCTTTAATCAATACAATCTAAGGTGTCTTCTTCATCCTTAGCCAACATAAAATGCTTAATTTTGCACGTCCTCTTGTGCAACCACCTCATTTGCTTAAGGCTTAAGATTTGTTCCCAACAAGTCACATGTCTAGATGACGACCTTGCATGCGTTTATCCAACCTCATATGCGTTAACAACAAATGCGCCCACAAACCCTTGGATGTTCAACGCATAGCACATGTCCAATGCATAGTACATCACCAATGCATAGTACATTACCAATGCATAGCACATCACCAATGCATAGAACATCACCAACGCATAGTACGTCACCAACGCATAGTACATCACCAACGCATAGCACATCACCAATGCATAGTACATCACCAATGCATAGTAAATCACCAACGCATAGCACATCACCAATGCATAGCACATCACCAACGCATAGCACATCACCAACACATAATGTACCACTTTCTCATCCATCGTGTCTATCGCTGCTTACCATCGCATAGCACTGCGGGTCTATCGCATCCATCGAGGCATACCATCGCATCGCACTGTTGCGTCCAACGCCGTATGCCTCCCTCGTCGCATGCCATCCATCGACGCATTTCTCGCACTGCGTCATCGCATGCCCTCGCATCACGACATGCTCTTGAACCACATGCCCTCGCATCACCGCAAACTACCAACGCATTTCCTTCGGCCGTATGTCTTCGGCTGCATACCATCGCATCCATCATGTCCAATGCATCCATCACGCTGGCCTCCATTGCTGCATGTCTCTATCCATTGCATCCATTGCATCCAACGCATCCATCGCATCCAACGGATCCAACGTCTAGAGCCCTTGGATGCGCAACTTGAGGCTGCCACATGCGTTGTTCTAACCTTCAATACATTTGGTTGCCGCATGCGTTGCTCTTGGCCACACTTTGGCTTCCTTCAACGCACTAAATAACCTCTAAATGATAAAGGCTAAGGCATGGACAACACAGTCAATTTTTTGTTTCCAACGCATGGGTTATACTTAGCTAATTTTCCAAGCTTTTCCCAAGAGTCAAGTTTTCAAATTCACACCTTCCTTCTAATTTCCCATCCTTTTCTCTACCATTACACATTAGTTTCCACATCAACCTACTCACCACACTGGTCTCAGTAGGGAACATACTCAAGTAGAGAAATTAGGGTTTAGGGTTCACATTTACCTCCCCCTTATGAAAATCAAGCCCGTCAATTAAACAATTGTAGATACTTGTTTTTGATTTGCTCTTCGGTTTCCCATGTTGCTTCTTCTGCTCTATGGTTTCGCCATAGTACCCATACCAATGGGATTGTCTTATTCCTTAAGGCCTATTCTTTTATGTCAAGAATCTTCACTGGTTCTTCTTCGTAAGATAAATTTTCTTTCAACTGTACTGGCTGCTCAGGCAATACATGGGTAGGATCTAGCACACACTTTCTAAGCATTTCCACATGAAACACATCATGGATCCGAGATAACTCTGGAAGTAAATCCAACTAATACGCCATTGTGCCAACTCTTTCTATTATCTCGTAAGGTCCAATATGCCTCGGGGTAATTTCCCTTTCCTACCAAACCTGAGTATTCCTTTCCACAGAGATAGCTTAAGAAATACTTTATCACCAACTTCAAATTCCAATTCTCTTTTCCTCTTATCGACATAACTCTTTTGCCTATCTCGAGCTGTCTTAAGATTATCTCTTATAATCTTAACACTGTCTGATGTCTGCTGCACAAGTTCTAGACCTAGTAATTTCCTTTCACCGACTTCATTCCAACATATCAGAGCTGTACATGGTCTTCCGTATAGTGCCCCATACGGTGCCATTCTGATACTCGAATGGTAACTGTTGTTATATGCAAATTCGATCAACGACAGATGCGTATCCCAACTGCCCTGTAACTGCAATACACATGCTCTCAACATGTCCTCTAATGTCTGGATTGTCTGCTCAGACTGACCATCCATCTGTGGATGAAAAGCTGTACTGAAATATAACTTGGTACCCATAACTTTCTGTAAGCTAGGCCAAAACTTTGATGTAAACCTGGAGTCTTGATCTGATACAATTGAAACTGGAGCCCCAAACTAACTCACAATTCGATCAACATACAGTTTAGCTAATTGGTCTAGGGTAAAAGTAACTTTAACAGGTAAAAACTTAGCTTTTTTTGTCAATCTATCCACGATTATCCATATACCATCATAGCTCGCTAATGTCCTAGGTAACCTAAACAGGAAATCCATCGTAACATGCTCCCATTTCCACTCTGGTACTGGGAGTGGATTAAGCAATCGTGCTGGCCTCTATCTTTTCGGCTTAACTTGTTGACATATTAGACACCTGTCAACATACTCTGCTATTTCTCTTTTCATACCAGGCCACCAGTATGATGCCTGTAATGTTCTGTACATCTTCGTACTACCTGGATGCATAACATAAGCCGAACTATGTGCCTCTTCTAGAATAGCTTGTTTAAGTGCTATGTTATTAGATACACATACCCTACCTTCCTTCAATAGCACTTTGTCTGCTCTTAATTGGTAGTCCATCTGAAATCCTTTACCTACTTCTTCAGCTAACTTCTGAAGATCAGAATCCTTAACTGGTCATGTAGAATATGTTCTACGAGAGTAGAATGTACTTGAAATGAAGCTAGTAAACCTCATGTTTGACCAACTGATAATGCTGCGTTTACATTATACAACTCATGTATCAGTGCACCTTTCACAGAGCAGATACTAGCTTTGGCTGATCTGGTCTTTCGACTTAGAGCATCAGCTACCACATTTGCTTTACCTGAGTGATAATTAATTGTACAATCATAATCTTTGGTCAACTCGATCCATCTTCCCTGTCTCAAGTTCAACTCCTTCTGATCAAAGATATTAGACTTTTATGATCAGTGAATATATGACAACGTTCACCAAACAGGTAATGTCTCCACAACTTTAGAGCCAACACAACTGTTGCTAACTATAAATCATGCATAGGACAGTTACGTTCATGCTTCTTTAACCTCCGAGAAGCATAGGCTAATTCCTTGATCCTGCATCAGCACACATCTTAACCCTTGTCGAGATGCATCATAATAAACCTCAAACTCTTTACCTAGTGTAGGTAAAGTTAATACTGGTGCTAATACTAACCTCTGTTTCAACACTTGAAAACGGTGTTCACATTCTTGCGACCACTCAAACTTCGCATCTTTACTGTTCAGGTTTGTCAATTGCAGAGCTATCTTAGAAAAGCCCTCCACGAATCTCCTGTAATAACCTGCCAAACCCAGAAAACTACATACTTCTGTTACATTCATGGGTCGTTCCCAGTTGACTATTGCTTCTATCTTTTGGGTATCTACACTAACTCTGTCAACTAAAACTATATGCCCAAGGAATATGACTTGGTTTAACCAAAAATCACACTTACTAAACTTGGCATATAACTTCTTTTCCCTTAGCAATTGCAACACCATCCTCAGATGTTCTTTGTGCTTCTCTATGCTACTAGAATATACTAGTATATCGTCTATGAAAACTATCACAAACTGATCAGATAAAGATGAAATATCCTATTCATCAAGTCTATAAATACCGCAAGAGCATTCGTCAATCCAAACGGCATTACTAGGAACTCATAATGTCCATACCTAGTTCTGAATGCAGTCTTTGGAACATCTGTGTCCTTCACCTTCAACTGGTGATAACTCGAACTCAAATCTATATTAGAGAAAACCGTGGCTTCTTTTAACTGATCTAAGAGATCATCTATACGAGGAAATGGGTACTTATTCTTAATGGTCACCTTATTCAACTGTCTATAATCTATACATAATCTAAGAGTACCGTCTTTCTTCTTGAAAAACAAGACTGGCGCTCCCTAAGAAGACACACTGGGTCTAATGTACCCCTTATCCACATATTCCTGTAACTGAACTTTTTACTCCTTCAGTTCGGTTGGTGCCATCCTATATGGTGCCTGGGATATAGGTTTTGTACCTGGAACTAACTCAATAGTAAACTCTATTTCCCTGTCAGGTGGTAAGCCTAATAATTCTTCGGGAAATGCATCTAAGAGTTCTTGTACCACAGGTACATCCTTAGGTCTCAGCTTCTTATCTTGTGAAACTTCCTAGCCTTCACTGCTGATATTAAACTTCCTATAAGTATTCTTTTACTTCCTACCAGGGTTATTTATTTTTCAATTTCCTACATTCCTTATTACATGATTCGAGTCGTGCCCTGAGAATTTACCAAGTCCTGGTGTGTTGGTGGTTAGTAGACTCCTTCCTGAACGCTCCGCTTTGCTACCTGGGGGGGATATAAGAAAACATTTGGAAGAGTGTGAGCTACTAAGCCCAGTGAGTGGTGCTTTTAAAATAATAATCACTTTGCAAAACATATTTTTGGGAAGTCAATCATATAATCACAAATTCAGTATAATTTATGCATGATCATGTGTAATTTCATTCAATCATCACCCTCCAGTTCCATGCTATACGTGCATGTTCATATCATGGACATATTATCAATCATAACAACTTTTTATGGAAACTTCCCTATAACCCACTTTTTCCCGCCAATGTGCACATCGAAAATTCTTTTCTCGCTAGTCATGCTTAGGTAACTTGACTATATTTCCTGCCGGTCGTCATCGACTATTATTTCCCGCCGACCGAGGCCGACTATGTTTTCCCGCCAAGCACCTTTTATTAAGCATGCTAACTTATGTAGTCCGGGTATAATCTCAATTTCCATAGAAATTTCAAAACCAATATCATGGCAATCCACATAACATCATAAGCATGTATTTTGCACTTACATATGCATTTATCCATATATCAACGCATAAAACTAAGTAAACACTCACCGCAAGCATGTTTTTCAACTAAAATCACCTTGAGAATACTTTCCTAAGAATTCCTCCATATCAACGAAAATTCCTCAATTAATACTTGTCATATCAATAAATAATGTCAAAATAGCCAAAATATCATTATATAATGAAAATACCAGCTTACCCTATTCCAATTTAGCCAAAATCCCAAAATTAGCCTCTTTAGAGGTTATTTGAACCGTGGGGCAGTTGGGCATTGGGCAGTAGGCAGGGTGGGCGTGCTGTGCCGCACAGGGGGCTGGCACATTTGGGCATGCGTTGCATTGCACGATGGGGCTGCTACGCTGGGCGTGATGCGTTGCGCGGGAGGGGCAGTTGAGCTGGGATAGCGCACGGGATGCGTGGAGCGAGGCACGCGGACGGACGGACGCATCGCTGCAGGGCGTGCGCGCAGGGTGTGGGTTGGCTATGCGTTCGGCTGACTCAATGCCTCACCAATGCAACCTTTGTTTCTTTTGATCTCTAATCAACTTGGCAGCCTAATAACTCAAACATAATTCTCTAAATTGCTCTCAACACAAGATTTAGGTGATGGTATGAATAAATTCCTCTTGCCCAACCCCTCTATTTATAGCCATTCCAAACTCACCCCCTTGTGACAACTCAACTCCCATTTGTCTCACTTTGGAGCTGTCAACACTTAGTCTACTCAACCTAGCCTTGAGTTGTTCTCATCTCAGCTTGCCAGCGAAAATCTCCTTTTTTTTGCATGAAATCTCCTTCACCCACCCCTGCTTGGGGTGATAAAACTTCAATTACATGAAATCTCCTTTGTCCATCTCCTACTAGAACTTTGTGTGATCCTCCTTTTTCCACCTAAATAACTCAAATACTTACCATTGGCATTTTCCCTTGAAGTTTCCATCAATTAGCCTTACCTTTTATCCTTAACGCATAACAACTCACCCTTCCTTCATTAAAGTCCTACTTAGCCATCGCATGAGTCGGCCATCACCAACACATAGGGTGGCCGCTCACCCTTGATGCATGCGTTGCTAAGTGTGCTTGATCGGCCTACTAAGCATGGACGCACGATGCTGACCATCGATGCATGGGCGTGCTGCCTAGGAGTTTGCACGCTTGGCCGCATAGGTATGCTACCTACGCGTTTGCGCACTTGGCCGCATAGGCATGCCCGGCTGCATTGGCGTGTCTCGCCGCATGGCATGCGCTTGGCATAAGGCATCGATGCATGGCTGCTCAGCAGATTCGGCAGTGTTCGACACATAGGATGGCTTGCCCCCTTGCCCGTTTGACGCATAAGCAGGGCGCTCAGCATACACCATCGACGCATGGGCTGCGCGCTTGATGCACGACCTGTGCGCTTGACTTCAACGCATGGCTTGCGTGCCTAGCATGCTCACTTCGACGCATGCTTCCTGCCCGTGTCCGCATGGCTCATGTATGCCTTTGCATTGGTTGTATGCAACCCTTAGCCATTTTTCAAGTCTTCTTGCTTTCATCCTCCATGCATTCTTGCGTCCAATATGTTTTAAGCCTTTCATAGGCGTTTGGACTTTTGGTCACCTTTTTGGATAATTTTAATGTTTTCCACCCTTTGTTCCAATATCCTTAGGATTTTCCTTCTCTATTTAACCTCCCACTTTAGATTTGGTGTTAGTGTCTTACAAAACTCTAGTAATTCTAATGTATCAAGTCAACCCATAAACTCTGATTCCCAAGAATTACTTCACAATTCCTGTAATACTCATGTACAACTAGAGTATCTCTTATAGGTGTAGAGATAAAAAAAATCCTCATTCATATGCTCAGGCACTTTATCTACATGCAATGCACACATGCTAGATATGAATGAATGTGTAGCACTAAGATCAAATAACGCATAAGCGGACTGATTACATAAAGTTATTGTACCAGTTACAACATTTGGAGCCTCTTCTGCTTCCTGGTGTGTCACAGCGTATACTCTACCCTACTGCTACTGCTGTTGCTATTGCTGTTGGGGTCTCCAGTTACCCCTTTCTGGTTAGCTGCACCGGATCCCTCATCTCTAGCTCTGGTCGCTCTAGGTTGGTCTACAATCTGGGTAACTCCTCTTTGTTCACTCTGTGCTCCATGACCTAGCTGGGGACAATCTTTCTTGAAGTGCCCCGCTTGTCCGTACTGAAAGCACACATTCCTGTTGCCATAACATACTCCTGTATGATGCCTACCATAGTTTACACATAGTGGTCTCCTTCCTTTACTAGTTACTGACTCGCTAGTACGACTTGATACTGATCTACCACTCGATCCAGCTACAAGTCTTGACCTCTTTCAACTTGAACCCTGTTGGCTTGTGCCTCCAAAACTTTTCATACCTGACTGTCCAGAGAACAAGTGTCTAAAACTCTTACCTCTTGTTTCTCCAAGCATCCTGAACTATCTCGCACCTGGTTGGAGTATATCTTCCCTCACTACACTCCGTTCAACTCTGATAGCAGTCTCAACTAACTGAGTGAAATTCACCAAATTAGATGTAGAGGTAACGGGTGTACGTATCTTTCTTCTTAGGCCATTCTCAAATCTTCTACATCTCTCTTTTTCTTCCACAATGATCGGAAGGGAATACTAAGATAACTCGATAAATCTTTGCTCGTACTCAGCAACCGTCATCAATCCCTGAGTTAGCCTAAGAAACTCCTCCCTTTTTTCTTCTTTAAAAGCACTAGGGTAGTATTTATCCTCAAATACTCGTCTGAACTCAGGCCAAGTCATAGTTTCCAAACTACTTTTTCTGGCCTCTATCACTTTCCATCATTTCTTAGCCCCTTTCTGCAGCAAGAATGCCGCTAACCTGACTTTACGGTTCTCAAGGCCTCTCATAACATTAAAAAATTTCACAATCAAGTCTAACAAGACCTCAACATCCATTGGATATGTGGCTCCATCGAACATTGTGGAACCTAAAGCTTAAAGACTCTCGATGCCGAATTTTTTCTCTGGATCAGTCTGAATCGATCCTACACTCGCCGCCAATCTCTGAGTGATTCTATCAAATACTCGATCCCCCATCTGGGGATCTACATCTACCCGTGGGGTACTCGACTCATTTGCAGAAGCCGCTTCCTGGCCTTCTGCATCTCTAACTCTCTTTCCCTTCGAATTTGGGTCCTGTCTAGCTTTAGGACCTCCGCTGGTAGGGTCAATATTCCTCTCCTCAATTTGCTTGCTCAACCTGCCACTTCTCCTCAGCATCTTTGCCTAATTATTAAGTACACATGCTATGGACTTACTTATGGGACTTAATCTAATGCATGAATTCTCTCTTTCACCCAAAATCTTATGTTTTGATACTATGTTATTATAAACTCAAACTTTATACTCAACCTTTTCCCAAGTTTTACGTATACGTTTGCTCTGATACCAAGCTATCATACCCCGTCCCAGACTACCCTCTGAGCCTAGGAAAGGACATGACTGCAGTAGTTATCATCCCTTTTGCTGACATTTACTACCTAATAACTCTTGCGGAAATAAATCTGATACCAATGTATAACTCATATACAGCAGATGCCTCTTAGGCAAAAATTTATTAATTCAAAAACACAACATATTTAGTGTAATTACATCACTAGATTCACAAGTCCCGATTCCTAAAACCCTAATCCCTATATGAACAACTGTAACATGTGTACAATATTTACAGTAACCACCTAACAGTCGGGTTACAATATCATTGTCCTTTAGTGGTAGAGCAGATGTAGAGCTATCTCCTGAGAATTTGACTGCTACCTAGGGGAAAGGAAAACATTTGAAAACGGGGTGAGCTTGCTAGCCCAATGAGTGACTTAAGAAAGATAACTGATTCTCATGCAAAAGTCTCAATAAAGAGATTAACTGAAATATAAACTTCTACAGTAACCTTGTATTGCAGTATAAACATTTTCCAAGCATAAAACATATAAAATTGTTTTTATCAGAAAATATTAAAATTGTTTCTTAATTGAGAATAACCCTGCTGCGGTTAAATCCCAACACCAACTGCTAGTCAAGAGAGAACCCTTTTGCTCAATCTCTGACTTCAACTACCTACGTGCATGTGGCCATACTAAGTACCATCATACCTTAGGTACTTCTGCTCAGATACCTTCTCTAAACTTGTTCTTTAGTATCGAGCTGCTTAGATACCTTCTCAAATGTCCTTCAGTATCAAATTGGTCGGATACCTTCTCAAATGTCCTTTGATATCGCGTTTCAAATAGTTAGTCATAAATGACTTTTATCTTTAAAGCATGTAAAGTATAACACATATAAACATGTCTTTAAAGATACTAATGGATGTTGGGTGTATTTAACACACATAAATAGCTTTTCAATAAACTTTTCATACATGCGTTTAAAACATAACTCATGGTTTGCTTGGAAATTATTTTGTAAAACTAGCTGGCATGAGAACAATATTTCTTTAAAACATGGTTTCTTTAAAACATTGTAAATATTTTAGTCACTCACCTTGATCGTTTAGGAACCTTTCTCTCTAGAAGTTCCTTGTTTACCTTGGGCTCCCTTTTACACCCCTAAAATCCAAATTCAATTTAAAACTCAGATTACTCATAGTTCTAAGCCTTATTTCGAGATACTTCCTTCTACAAAAATGTTCTAAAATATCTCAGGAAGCTTACCTTAAAATCTGAGCTCATAACTTCTCGTGGTTTGGCCGGAATCTCAAACTCTTCATGACTGGCCAAGCTTACCTGATAGCTTGACCTCTCTGTATTTTTCTCAGTTTCCAGCCAGATCCCTTGGACCTTCTTTTCTGGCAGCCCTACCTTAAAATCTAGAATTGTGGAGCTTTCAGGTGGCTTTCGAATCACTTCAAACGCATGAGTATACTGGGAGAACTCCTCGTTCCAAGTTGATGCTATTTCCAGACTTCACTATCTACTGCGTCTCCCCTTGAAGCTTTATGATCAACACAGAGATTTGCTATCAACACAAAGTTTACTCAGGTTTCCCACTCTTCTTAATATCTTTTGAATTTTGGTCTGAAAAGAAGTCCTTGGCCCTATTTATAGGCGTCCAAAAGCTCTCCAAGTCAACACCTCCCACTTGGCCGCATGTCCAAGTGTTTCTTCCTCACACTATCAACACAACCTTCAATCAACGCAATCTAAGGTGTCTTCTTTATCCTTAGCCTGCACAAAATGCTTAATTTTGCATGTCCTCTTGTGCAACCACCTCATTTGCTTAAGGTTTAAGATTTCTTCCCAACAAGCCACATGTCTGGATGATGACCTTGCATGCGTCTATCCAACCTCATATGCGTTAACCATAAATTCGCCCATAAACCCTTGGATGTTCAATGAATAGCACATGTCTAGCGCATAACACATCACCAATGCATAGTACATCACCAATGCATAGTACATCACCAACGCATAGCATATCACCAACGCATAGTACATCACTAATGCATGGTACATCACCAATGCATAGCACATCACCAACGCATAGTGGAGTATTGCCGCATCCATCGCGTCCATCGTTGCTTACCATCGCATAGCACTGTCGCGTCCATCGCGTCCATCGCATCCATCGCGGCATACGATCACATAGCACTGCCGCATCCAACGCTACATGCCTCCCTCCCCGCATGCAATCCATCGACGCATTCCTTGCACCGTGTCGTTGCATGCCCTCACATCACCGCATGCCCTCGCATCACTGCAAACTACCAATGCATTTCCTTCGACCGCATGCCTTCGGCTGCATACCATTGCATCCATCGTGTCTAACGCATCCATCACGCCGACCTCCATTACTGCATGCCTCTATCCATCGCATCCAACGCATCCAACGTATCCAACGTCCAGCGCCCTTGGATGCGCAACTTGAGGTTGCCGTATGCGTTGTTCTAACCTCTCAATACATTTGGCTGTTGCATGCGTTGTTCTTGGCCACACTTTGGCTTCCTTCAATGCACCAAATAACCTCTAAATGATCAAGGCCAACGCATGGACAACACTTAGTCAATTTTCTTGCTTCCAACACATGGGTTATACTTAGCCAATTTTCCAAGAGTCAAGTTTTCAAATTCACACTTTCCTTCTAATTTTCCACCCTTTTCTCTACCATTACACATTAGTTTCCATATCAACCTACTCACCACACTAGTCTCAATAGGGAACATACTCAAGTAGAGACATTAGGGTTCAGGGTTCATAATCCAACACCCCAACCAAGCCATGCGACACCCATGCATGGAACCGCGATACCCCCGCGGGGCCTAGGGGGCCGTTTGGGGCACCAAATGAGCTCGATCGGAACACCGTCTAACACACGCCTTTTTTCATGATTCTTAACCTCGGGACCATTTTCGCGCTTTTTTTCTCCGGAAGGTTTGCGCACAAAAAACGGCCCCCCGGCACAGCCCGCGGAGCCCTGGGGGCCATTTGGGGCACCCAACAAGCTCCATTCCCAAAACCGTCTGGCACATGACTTTTTTTCATCGTTCTTAACCCCTGGGTCTGTTTTCGCGCATTTTCGTGTTGGATGGTTCGGGAGCAAAAAGTGGGACTCGGGGGCCATTTGGGGCACTAAACGAGCTTTGTTCCTAAAATCGTCTGGCACAAGATTTTTTTTCATCGTTCTTAAACCCTGTGTCCGTTTTCACGCTTTTTTGTGACGGAAGGTTCGGGAGCAAAAATTGGGCCCCGTGGCCCTATCCCGCGATAGCCCAGCAGTGCCATGCAACACCCCAACCAAGCCATGCGACACCCCAGAAAGGCACCGCAACACCCCAACAAGTCATCGCGACACCCCCGCAGAGCCTCGGGGGCCGTTTTAGGCACCAAATGAGCTCCGATTGCAAAACCATCTAGCACACGCCTTATTTTCATGGTTTAACCCTTGGGCCTGTTTTCACGCATTTTCACGTCGGAAGGTTCGAAAGCAAAAAGTCGGCCCCATGGCCCCGGGGGCCGTTTGGGGCACCAAACGATCTCCATTCACAAAACCGTCTAGCACACAAATTTTTATCATCATTCTTAACTCCTAGGTCTGTTTTCACGCTTTTTCGCTCCGAAAGGTTCGTGCACAAAAAAACGGCCCTCTGGTGCAGCCAGCGAGGCCCTGGGGGCCGTTTGGGGTACCAAACGAGCTTCGTTCCTAAAACTATCTAGCACACGACTTTTTTCATCGTTCTTAACCCCTGGGTCCTTTTTCGCGCATTTTCGTGCCAGAAAGTTCGGGAGCGAAAAGTGGGCCTCGGGGGCTATTTGGGGAACCAAACGAGCTCCGTTCCCAAAATCGGCTGGCACACGGCTTTTTTTTCATCGTTCTTAACTCCTGTGTCCGTTTTTGCACTTTTTCGTGACAGAAGGTTCAGGAACAAAAATTGGGCTCGTGGCTTTACACCGCGACACCCTAGCAATGCCATGCGACACCCCAGCCAAGCCATGCGACACCCCAGCAAGGCACCGCGGCACCCCCGGTGGCCCCCAGGGGTCGTTTGGGGCACCAAATGACCCCCGTTTGCAAAATTGTCTGGCACACGACTTTTTATCATTATTCTTAACTCCTGGTTCCATTCTTACTCTTTTTTGCTCTGGAAGATTTGCGCACAAAAAATGGGCCCCCGGCGCAGCCCGTTCGACCCGGGGGTCGTTTGGGGCACTAAACGAGCTCCATTCCCAAAATCCTTCGGCACATGACTTTTTTTCATCGTCTTAACCTCTGGGTCCGTTTTTGCGCATTTTCGTGCCGAAAGGTTCGAGAGTGAAAAGTGGGCCCCGAGGACCATTTGCGACACCAAACGAGCTCCATTCCAAAAACCGTCTGGCACACAACTTTTTTTCATTGTTCTTAACCCATGTGTCTGTTTTTCACGCTTTTTCGTGACGGAAGGTTCGAGAACAAAAATTGGGCCCCGTGGCCCTGCCCTGCGACACCCTAGCAATGCCATTCGACACCCAAGCAAAGCCATGCGATAGCCCAACCAAGCCATGCGACACCCCCAGCAAGGCATCGCGACACCCCCGCGAGACCCCAGGGGCCGTTTGGGGAACCAAACGAGATTCGGTCGCAAAATCGTTTGACACACGCCTTTTTTTCATGGTTACACCCAGGTCCCTTTTTGCGCATTTTTGCGCCAGAAGGTTCGGGAGAAAAAAGTGGGCCCCACGGCCCCAGGGGTTGTTTGGGCACCAAACGAGCTCCGTTCCCAAAACCGTCTGAAACAGCTTTTTTTCATCATTCTTAACCCCTGGGTCCGTTTTCACGCATTTTCGTGCTGGATGGTTCAAGAGTGAAAAGTGGGCCCTGGGGCCTTGGGGGCCGTTTGGGGCACGAAACGAGCTCCGTTCCCAAAACCGTCTGGCACACAACTTTTTTTCATCTTTCTAACCACTGTGTTCATTTTTGCGCTTTTTCGTGGCAAAAGGTTCGGGAGCAAAAATTGGGGCCCATAGCCCTGCACCACGATACCCCAGCAGTGCTATGCGACACTCCAGCCAAGCCATGTGACACCCCAGCCAATCCATGCGACACCTCTGAAGGAAAAATCGACATGCGCAGCGGAAATAAGAATCAATTTTACTCTAATTGCCCAAAATAAACATACAAACCTAAAAGAATTAAATAAGGTTATTTTGAAATAATACCTTTGAAGCTCCCGAAACTCTTCTATCTGCACCCGAACACGAACGGACCACCACTAGAGCTGACCTACTATTCTTTGGACTTAGAACTGGGTTGTGGGACCTGATGAAAGAAGAACCCGAGAGAGAGAAAAGATGGAAATAGAATAAGGGATTTTTTTATTGGGTTTGGGTTTTTCTTTTTGGCCCAATTTTAGAAAACTATTTTGGCAAAAATCCAAAAATCTTTAATCCAAAAACACAATCCCATATTTATAGAATAGGGCTATGTAAAATTGCATGAAATAAATTCATAAAATCCCAACATCTAGAATCCAATATCTTAGTAGGCTTAATGTCTCTACTAAAAGACAACACCTAGCCCATTATTTTGTTAGTAGAATTATCCAACAAAAGTTTGGATTTTCCTACTAACTTTAGTCAAAGGGCAAAATAGTCATTTGGTCAAAGTCAAACTTTGATCAAAAAGTCAAATTTTGACTTTTTATGATTTTTCCTTGTTGACTAATTTTGACCTCCCGAGCATGAATTCACATTCATTTTCTCGAAATTCAAATCACATTTGAATATAAGGTCGGTCAAAGTTTGACTTTTCAAAGACAAAAGTCTACTCTTTGACTTTTTACATCTTTGACCATTTCTATTATTTTTTAGCTTTCGAATATGAACGTATTCATATTCTTGATATTTAAATCACATTTAAATATTAAAAATGTATCCCTAAACTAAAAAACCGACCACTATATCTCATATACTTGTCGATTTCTCTCTCTTCACCTAATTCGAACAATTTGAATTATTCTATCATGCTGTTCTAAGTTTATTGCATATGAGCTAGTAGGGGAATCTAATGGACCTATAGATCATGGGCTCCAACGATCCGAGATTAGCTGGCTAAACTCTTTAGATTGAGCTAATCAACATTCGTTAGCTAACGGGTCATTTCACTATAGTCCCGTAGTTGCATTCCTCTCACTATAGATATATTTGTGTCCATTTGATATAACCATGATTAGTAAGTTAATCCTTCACAGGTTGTTCGTAATCTCGGTTGGGTCATAAAAACCGTTTTACCCCCGAAACTACATCTTAATCCTTAAGTTCCACTGATCCTCTAATGAATAATTGCTTTAAGGTCCAACCTATAAACCGTACCCCTCTCGGACCAATGAGAGGGTGGGGACCCTTGTTCAAGACTTGGATTCAGTACTAAAGGGAACAACCTATCTACTATTCCTATAACGGGTAGGAGTGAATTCCATCTTGCACCCTATGTTCCCAACTATCCACCTGATCTTACCCCTGAAATGGGAGGCTTATTGGGTAAGCGATAATGAGCTGCCCTCACCTATGCAGATCTAAGGATAATTCCAAGTGAACATGAGTTCATAGTTAGCTGAGGATTAAGATTAAGTTACCTAGGTCATCAATTAACGAAATAGTCAGTTTTATACAATAAACGGTATTTAGAACATAAAAGTAACTATTTCATGGTTCCGTCTTATGTAACCTCTTTACATAGGATGCCCCCATTTTCATGTCTCCACATGAACGATTTAGGATCACATCGTTTGTACTAACTACAAAATGGGCCGCATCCATAGTGTCCCCAGAATAAGGCGCCCAACCTTATTCATATACAATAGACCATTTTGGCTATATATATTTTAACATGATCCACATTTATGTCACTATATAAAGTTCAAACTTAAACTTAATAGCCTCGGAACCTTAGTTTATTGGATTCATAAATATAGAAATTAAATGTACTAAAGATTTTCAATAACTGCTTTATTCAACAAGAATATGATATTACAAACTACGAGTTTTAGGACATAAAATCCAACAAACTCCCACTTGGACTAAAACTCCTAGTAGGATAAACCATGCTGAATTTAACTATGAGAAATTAATATTACATATGATTACAATAAACATATGAATATAATAAACTAGGGCATTCACGCCCAACATAATCTCCCACTTGTCTTAGTTTAGAAACACCGTAGACCTAAACTCTGTAGGTGACCCTAAAAAACTTCAACCGTGAGGGTTTTTGTAAAAGGATCAGTAATGTTTTGCTCAGAAGGTATCTAGGTCACTACAACCTCACCACGGTGTACGATTTCCCGGATAAAGTTGTACTTGCATTTGATGTTCTTTTCCCATTTATGGCTTCGAGGTTCTTTTGAATTTGCAACCGCACCGCTGTTGTCACAATACAAGGCGATGGGTAGATGCATATTTGGAACAAATTCCAAATCTGTCAAGAATTTCCTCATCCTACTACTTCTTTTGCTGCTTCGCAAGCAACTACGTATTCAGCTTCCATTGTGGAGTCAGCTATACAGGTCTGTTTTATGCTTCTCCACACTACTGCTCCTCCGTTAAGAGTGAATATTGATCCAGATGTCAGCTATACAAGTCTGTTTTATGCTTTTCCACACTATTGCTCCTCCGTTAAGAGTGAACATTGATCCAGATGTAGACTTTCTAGCATCTTTATTAGTTTGGAAATCAGAGTCAGTGTATCCAGTAAGGATCAGATCCTTAGCACTATACACGAGCATGTAGTCCCTAGTTCTCCTGAGACACTTTAAGATGTTCTTAATGGCAGTCCAATGATCATGTCCAAGATTAGACTGGTCTCTACTGGTGATCCCTACTGAATAGCATATTTCAGGTGTAGTACATAACATTGCATACATCAGGCTTCCAATTGCGGAGGCATAGAGAATATTTCTCATATCCTCAACTTCTTGAGGTGTCTTAGGACATTGTTCTTGTGATAGATGAATTCCATGTCTGAAAGGCAACAGACCCTTTTTGGAATTCTGCATTTTATATGTAGACAACATTTTGTCTATATAAGATGCTTAAGACATGGCTAGTGTCCTATTCTTGCGATTCCGAACAATTTGGATCCTAAGAATATACTGCGCATTTCCTAAATCTTTCATTTGGAATTGTGTATCTAGCCATTGCTTAACGTCGGTAAGATATCCTAGATCATTCCCAATGAGTAGAATATCATCGACATATAAAACTAAGAATGCTATAGCAGAATTGACGATCTTCTTGTAAACACAAGGCAGAACGCTATAGTAGAATTGATGATCTTCTTGTAAACACAAGGCTCGTCAACATTCTTTTCAAAGCCATAAGAATTGATCACAGTATCAAATCTTATATTCCAAGATCTAGAAGCCTTTTTCAACCCATAAATGGATTTTTGAAGCTTACAAACCTTTTGTTCTTGACCCTGTGCAATAAACCCCTTTGGTTGAGCCATATAGATACTCTCTACAAGATCGCCATTTAGAAAGGCTGTCTTGACATCCATCTGCCAAATTTTATAGTCATAAAAGGTGGCAATGGATAAGAGTATTCTAATTGACTTAAGCAGGGCAACGGGAGAGAAAGTTTCTTCATAGTCCACTCTCTTTCTCTAAGTATAACCCTTTGCCACAAGTCGAGCCTTAAAAGTCTATATTTTACCAGCTTGGTATCGTTTTCTCTTGTAGATCCACTTACAACCAATTGGTTTTACATCATTTGGTTGATCTACAAGTTTCCAGACAGAATTGAAGTACACAGACTCCATTTCGAGGTCCATGGCTTTGATCCACTGATCACGGTCCACATCTTTCATCGCCTATTTATAGATCGATGGATCCTCTGTGCCGTCATCAGATATGACGACTTGTGTTTTTGTTAAACCCAAGTAACGGTCAGGCTGATGAATAACCCTCCCACTACGTCGAGGCATTCTCAACTCTTGAGAAAGATGTAACTGACCTGATGTACTAGTTTTATCTACTACTTTAGCAGATGAACTAGCTTTATCTGTGGTGTCTTTGGAAATTTCATTCAATACTAGTTTACTGCGAGGTAATGACTTCTTATGTAGTCTTCCTCTAAGAATATGGCATTTATCGATACAAATACCTTATTCTCTTGAGGATGATAAAATAGACCACCCCTTGTTTCCTTTGGATAACCTACAAATAGGCATAATTGTGAACGATGTTCCAATTTCTTGGGATTTTGTACCAACACATGGGCTGGGCAACCCCAAATTCTAAATTGACGTAAACTACTTTTACGCCCTTTCCATAGCTCATAAGATGTTTTTGAAACACTTTTAGAGGGAACGTTGTTCAAAATATGGACAGTAGATTCAAGTACATATCCTCAAAAGGGATCAGACAATTGAGCATAACTGTCAAACCTCGCCCCAGACCACCCTCTTAGCCTAGAGAAGGGCGTGATTGCAGCAGTTATCAACCCTTTGGCCGACACTTACTGCCTAATAACTCTTGCGAAATAACTCTGATACCAAAATATAACTTATATACAGCGAAATGTCTTTAGGCAAAAAATTTATTAATTTAGAAACATAACATATTTAGAGTCATTACAACACAGATTTACAAGTCCCGAAATCCAAAAACCCTATTCCCTATATGAACAACAGTAACATGTGTACAATATTAACAGAAACCACCTAAACAGACGGGTTACAAATCTCTTTGTCCTTTAGTGGCAGAGCAGATGCAGAGCTATCTTCAGAGGATTTGACCGCTACCTATGGGGGGAAAAAAGAAAACATTTGATAACGGGGTGAGATTACGCCCAGTGAGTGACTTAAGAAAGATAATTGATTCTCATGTAAATCTCAATAAAGAGTTTAACTGAAATATAAGCTTCTACAGTACTTGTACTGCAGTATAAACATTTTCCAAGCATAAAACATATACAGTTATTTTAATCATAAAACAGTAAAACCATTTCTCAATTGAAAATAACCCTTACTGTGGGTAAAAACAATCCCATCACCAACTACTAGTCAAGAGAGAACCCTTTTGCTCAATCTCTGACTCTAACTACCTACGTGCACGTGGCCACAAGAATATGATATTACAAATGTTTTCTTCTCCCCCCCCAGAGGTAGCGGTCAAATCCTCTGAAGATAACTCTGCATCTGCTCTGCCACTAAACAATAACGAGATTTGTAACCCGTCTGTTAGGTGGTTACTATTATTATTGTACACATGTTACTGTTGTTCATATAGGGACTAGGGTTTTTGGGTTTTGGGACTTGTGAGTCTAGTGTTGTAATGACTCTAAATATGTTATGCTTCTAAATTAATAAATTTTGGCCTAAAAATATTCCACTATATATGAGTTATATATTGGTATCAGAGTTATTCCGCAATAGTTAGTAGGCAGTAAGTGTCAGCCACAGGGTTGATAACTGCTGCAGTTATGCCATTTCCTGGGCTAAGAGGGTGGTCTGGGGCGAGGTGTGATAGTTACTGTTGCTATTGGGGTCGTCCAGCTACCTCTTTCTGCCTAGCTATACCGGATCCCTCACCTCTAGTTTTGGTCGCTCTAGGTTGGTTTACAATCTGTGTAACTCCTCTTTGCTCACTCTATGCTCCATGACCTAACTAAGGAAAATCTCTCTTGAAATGCCCAGCTTGTTCGCACTTGAAGCACACATTCTTATTACCATAACATACTCCTATATAAGGCCTACCACAGTTTACACAAAGTGGTTTCCTCCCTGTACTAGCTACTGACTCGCTACCACAACCTGATACTGATCTACCACTCAGTCCAACTGCAGGTTTTGACCTTTTTCGACCTGAACTTTGCTGGCTCGTGCCTCCAAAACTCCTTATACCCGACTGTCCAGAGAACGGGGGTCTAATTCTCTTACTTCTCGTTTCTCCTGGCATTCTAAATTGTCCTTCACCTGGCTGGAATACATCTTCCCTCGCTACATTCTGCTCTACTCGGATAGCGGTCTCAATTAACTTAGTGAAATTCACCCAATTGGATGTAGAGATAACGGGTATACGTATCTTTCTTCTTAGGCCATTCTAAAATCTTCTACACCTCTCCTTCTCTTCCGCGATGATAGGAAAGGCATACTGAGATAACTCAGTAAATCTTTGTTCATACTCAACAACCGTCAACACTCCCTAAGTTAGCCTAAGGAATTCCTCCCTCTTTGCTTCTTTAAAAGAACTAGGGTAGTATTTATCCTCAAATACTTGTCTGAACTCAGACCAAGTCATAGTTTCCAAACTAGTCCTTCTAGCCTCTATCACTTTCCACCACTTCCCAGCCCCTTTCTGCAGCAAGAATGCCGCTAACTCGACCTTACGTTACTCAGGGCACCTCATAACCTTAAAACGTTTCTCAATCAAATCCAACCAGATCTCAGCATCTACTAGATCTGTGGCTCCATCGAACGTCGTGGCTCCTAAAGCTTTTAGCCTTTCGATGTCGAATTTCTTCTCTGGATCGTTCTAAATTGATCCTACACTCGCCGCCAATCTTCAAGTGATTCTATCAAATACTCGATCCTCCATCTGGGGCTATACATCTACCCTTAGTGTACTCGACTCGTTTGCAGAAGTTGCTTTCTACTCTACTGAGTCTCTAACTCTTTTCCCCTTCGGATCTGGGTCCCGTCTAACTTCAGAACCTCCGCTGGTAGGGTCAACATCCCTCTCCTCAGTCTGCTCACTTCGCCTGCCACTTCTTTTCAGTATTTTTTGCCTAATTATTAAGTACACATGTTAGGGACTTATCTATGGGACTTATCTATGGGACTTAATCTAATGCATGAACTCTCTCTTTCACCCAAAATCCTATGGTTTAATACTAATCTAGCTCAAACCTTTCCCAAGTTTACGTATACCTTTTCTCTGATACCAAGCTTTCACACCCCGCCCCAGACCACCCTCTTAGCCTAGAGAAGGGCGTGACTGTAGCAGTTATCAACCCTTTGGCTAACACTTACTGCCTAATAACTCTTGCAGAATAACTCTGATACCAAAATATAACTTATATACAGTGGAATGTCTTTAGGCCAAAAATTTATTAATTTAGAAACATAACATATTTAGAGTCATTACAACACTAGATTTACAAGTCCCAAAACCCAAAAACCCTAGTCCCTATATGAACAACAGTAACATGTGTACAATATTAACAGAAACCACCTAAACAGACGGGTTACAAATCTCTTTGTTCTTTAGTGGCAGAGTAGATGCAGAGCTATCTTCAGAGGATTTGACCACTACCTGTGGGGGGGAAAAAGAAAACATTTGAAAACGGGGTGAGCTTACGCTGAGTGAGTGACTTAAGAGAGATAATTGCTTCTCATGCAAATCTCAATAAAGAGTTTAACTAAAATATAAGCTTCTATAGTACTTGTACTGCAATATAAATATTTTCCAAGCATAAAACATATAAAGCCGTTTTAAGCATAAGCGAATTGATTACATAAAGTTATCGTACAAGTTACGACATTTGGAGCTTCTTCCGTTTCCTGGTGTGTCATAGCGTACATTCTACCCTGCTGCTGCGGCGGTTGCTGTTGGGGTCGTCCAACTACCCCTTTCTGCTTAGCTACACCGGATCCCTCACCTCTAGTTCCGGTCGTTCTAGGTTGGTTTACAGTCTGTGTAACTCCTCTTTGCTCATTCTGTGCTCCATGACCTAGCTGAGGACAATCTCTTTTGAAATGCCCAGCTTGTCCGCACTGGAAACACACATTCCTATTACCATAACATACTCCTGTATGAGGCGTACCATAGTTTACACAAAGTGGTTTCCTCCTCGTACTAGCCACCGACTCACTAGCATGACCTGATACCGATCTACCATTTTGTTTAGCTACAGGTCTGGACTTCTTTCGACTCAAACTTTGTCGGCTCGTTCCCCCAAACCTCCTTATCCCCGATTGTCTAGAGAACGAGGATCTAAATTTTTACTTCTTGTTTCTCTATGCACTCTAAACTATCCTTCTCCTGGTTGAAGTTCATCCTCCTTCGCTACACTCTTCTCTACTCGGATAGTAGTCTCAACTAACTAAGTGAAATTCATCTAATTGGATGTAGAGGTAACAGGTGTATGTATTTTTCTTCTTCGGCCACTCTCAAATCTTCTACACCTTTCCTTCTCTTCCGCGATGATCGAAAGGGCATACTGAGATAACTCAGTAAATTTTTGTTCATACTCAACAACTTTCATCACTCCTTGAGTTAGCCTAAGGAATCCTCCCTCTTCGCATCTCTAAAAGAACTAGGGTAGTATTTATCCTCAAATACTTGTCTAAACTCAGACCAAGTCATAGTTTCTGAACTACCCCTTCTAGCCTTTATCACTTTCCACCACTTCTCAGCCCCTTTTTGCAGCAAGAATGCCGCTAACTCGACCTTACGGTCCTCAGGGCATCTCATAACTTTAAAACACTTCTCAATCAAATCCAACCAGATTTCAGCATCTAATGGATCTGTGGTTCCATCAACGTCGTGGCTCCTAAAGCTTTCTACCTCTAGATGTCGAACTTCTTTTCTGGATCATTTTGAATCGATCCTACACTTGCTGCTAATCTTTGAGTGATTCTATCGAATACTCGATCCTCCATCTAGGGATCTACACCTACTTTTGGTGTACTAGACTCGTTTTCAGAAGTTGCCTCCTGTTCTACTGAGTCTCTAACTCTTTTCCCCTTCGGATCTGGGTCTGACGAGACCTCAGGACCTCCACTGGTAGGGTCAATATTCCTCTTCTCGGTCTGCTTGCTTGGTCTGCCTCTTTTCGTCAGCATCTTTGCCTAGTTATTAAGTACACATGTTAGGGACTTATCTATGGAACTTTAATCTAATGCATGAACTCTCTCTTTCACCCAAAGTCTTATGTTTTAGTACTAAGCTAGCTTAAATCTTTCCCAAACATACATATAACCCATCCTTTAATACCAAGTTGGTATCAACTAATTCCTCAATTGTCCCAAAAACTTATGCTCTGATACCAAACTGTCACACCCGCCTCAGACCACCCTCTTAGCCTAGAGAAGGGCGTGACTGCAGCAGTTATCAACTTACAACTTAGATTACTCATAGTTTCGAACCTTATTTGGAAATACTTCCTTCTTCAAACTTATTCTAAAATTTCTTAGGAATCTTACCCTAAACATTTAGCTCAGAATTCTTCGTGGTTTGGCCGAAATCTGAAAATCTTCAAGACTAGCCCAAACTGATTCGACAGTCTGACCCTTCTGCATTCTTCTCAACCTCCAGCCCAGTTCCTTTGCGCCTTTTCCTCCGGCAGCCCTACTCTGAAAACTAGACTTCCATAGATTTCAGATAGCTTTGAAATCACTCCAAACGCTGAGTAGATTGGAAGATCTCCTCGTCCAAAGTTGACACATTCAGGAATCCTCACTGCCCTCTACTTTCTCTATGAAATTTATGATTTTTGTGTGATTTGAAAATGAAATCCCAACTCCCTATTCATAGGCATTCAAATTGCTCGTGGGATTGACATCACCTACTTGGCTGCATGGCCAAATGTTTGATCCTCCCTTTATCAAAGTAAGATGATTTCACCTTGGTTCAATGTGTTCTTCCCAAACGCATCCAACACAATTTCTTAGGGTTTAAGAATTTCTTTGAATCAGACACCTAGATTTAATTGACGTTTGCCCTTATGTCTTCAAGCTTTGTTTGTATTCAAATTATGGTTTTTAAATGCATAATCCACCCCAACGCGTCCAAATATATCGCCCAGAAGCTTGCTCGGTCGTTCAATGCATAGGCGAGGCGTGGGCGTGATGTTCGAATGCAGCATCGGACAAGGCATGGCTGACGCACAGGCTGCTCTCACTCTCTCCCACTTTCTCGCTGGTCTCGCTCTCGCCACTCTCGCTCTCTTCTCTCTCGCTCTCTCCTATCTTCTATCCAATCTCGCTCTCTCCCATTTCCTCTCCAATCTCGCTGGTCTCGATCTCAATGATCTTGCTCTCAACTATCTCACTGATCCCACTCTCAACGATCTCACTCTTAGCTACTGCGAATTGTTTGTCTCCGTGCAACCCATAATAATTTCCCATATTTTTCTTAGTTCTTCAATCCTTTCTTCATCCATAACGCATTTCACATAACTTCTCTATACTTAGTTGAAATTTCCCAAACTCAATTTCCATATTTTTCTTTTTCAAATCCCCATTCCTTCTTCACCATTTCACACTAACTTTCTCATCAACCTACTTATTATATAAATTTCATTACAATTTTACCAATTAAAGCTCAACTTAAATTATTCAAGGAAAATCTACTTAACACTTAGAAATTTCCCTCCCTTTAACTTAGGATTTAACTTTCACTTAGTTAATTCCTTTTATCACTTGCTTAAGTAAGAAAAATAGAAATCTGGGTTTCACACTGAGGCTGCTCGATGCATGGCATGGCCACTGGCCGAGGCTACTCGATGCATGGAATGGGCACTTGCCGAGGTTGCTCAATGTAAGGGTTGCCTTTCAATACATGCCTCGCCTACCCGTGTGCCTTCCAACACATCATCTCTATTTTCCTTCTTCAGCCGCATGCCCTCATCAACACACCCTTCCAATGCATTGGTCCCTTCAAACGCATCCCACACAAAATTCTATACTTAGCCAAATTTTCCCCAAGAATTAAACTTCCAAATTTTCTCTCTTCTTCAAATCTCCACTATTTTCTTTACCATTACACGCTAGTTTCCACATCAACCTACTCACTACACTAGTCTTAATAGGGAACATACTTAAGTAGAGAAATTAGGATTCGGGGTTCACAATAGTTCATCATAGAGCGAACCATATCTAATAAGGTTCGGTTTCTTCTTTCCTACCGAACCTGAGTATTCCTTTCCACGGAGATAACTTAAGAAATACTTTGTCACCAACTTCAAACTCTAATTCTCTTCTCTACTTATCAGCGTAACTCTTTTGCCTATCCCGAGTCGTCTTAAGATTATTTCTTATAATCTTAACGGTGTCTGATGTCTATTGTACAAGTTCTGGACCTAGTAATTTCCTTTCACCGACTTCGTTCCAGCATATCAGAGTTCTACATAGCCTACCGTATAGTGCCTCATACGGTGCCATTCTAATACTCGAATAGTAACTGTTGTTATATGCAAATTCGATTAACAACAGATGCGTATCCCAACTGCCCTTAAATTGCAATATACATGCTCTCAGCATGTCCTCTAATATCTGGATTGTTCGCTCAGACTGACCATCCGTCTGTGGATGAAAAGCGGTACTAAAATATACCTTGGTTCCCATAGGTTGTTGCAAACTAGGCCAAAACTTTGATGTAAATCTAGAGTCTCGATCAGATATAATTGAAACTGAAGCTCCAAACTGACTCACAACTCGATCAACATACAACTTAGCTAATTGGTCTAGGGTATAAGTAACTTTAACAGGTAAAAACATAGCTGTTTTTGTCAATCTATCCACAATTACCCATATACCATCATAGATCGCTGGTGTCTTAGGTAATCCAAACAAGAAATCCATCGTAATATGCTCCTATTTCCACTTTGGTATTGGGAGTGGATTGAGTAATCCCGCTGGTCTCTGTCTTTCTGGTTTTCTATTCAAGTGTTGAATGAAATGTGGACTACAGTGGATTTATTATGATTTTGGCATTGTTTTTCTTTAAATTTCTTGTGGAAATTTGTAATTGCTCATGTCTATGAGCATTAATGTGTGAAAAAGGGTCTGTAAATTTGTTAGAGTCATTAGAGTTAAAATTAGGTTGTAATTTCTTGATTTCGGGAGAGAGGGCAGCAGCAAAATTGAAGGAATTTTGGCTCACAGACCCGAATTTGGCCACCAGACCCGACAGAATGCTCCCAGACCCAACCCGAGAGAAGGCTCTGACCCAAATTGCTCGCACGTGTGCCTGACTCACACGCTGCCCTACTCGGATCTGACTAGCACGACCCGCGTGCCGTGTGTCGACCCGGTTCGCCACCCGCCTGCTCGCATCTGCCGTCGACCCGCCCTGCGTCCGCTTCCGTTGACTGTGCCAACACCTGTTGACCAGCCGGTTCAGACGGTCTGGACCGATCCACAACTTGGTTTTGGTGTTTTTGGGCCTGTTTGAGTGGTTTCTGAGCGGTTCCAGATGGTTCAAAGTGTTTAAAGCCGGTTCCGTGAAGCTAGTTGCTGTTTTTTGTAATAAATTAGTTATTTGTTTGTTTTTAATGCCAAAATCGGTCCACTTTAGTGTTGTTTACCTATTATGCATGTGATGTATAATGTTGTTTGATTATGTGTGCATATAGTATGCCATATAGTTTTAAAACCCCACCATAGGAAAAGCATGTGACATGCATTTGTTATATGATATAAGTGTTATAAAATATATACTATGCATGCTTAGTCTTAATATAAGTGTTATATTAAAGCATCTTTGTTTGAAGGAAGCATGTTATAGATGAATGCACTAGGGTTATAATTGTTATAATTTATTTTATAACAGCCTAGACTTCTAAAATCTATAATAAAGATAAGTTGCATGCTCATTTAGAGTTAACCATCGAACAATCCCAATTTTCATAGAAAATAGGTCGATATCTTGTAAAACCGAAGTTACAAGAAAACTCACCCGACAAGATCTTGGCGAAAAGTCAGATAAGATGACTAAGGTTGAAGGTTTTTAAGTTGACGGTTCACGAAACACCTACTACCTGGAGATCAAGCCGGCGTCTGAGTTAGGTTCAACTGGTTTTATGAGCATGCGTGAGCGGTGTGAGGTAATAAAATTTATTTATCACCTAGACATTGTAGGTTAAAATTCCAGTATAAAAGTTATACTCGAATGAATCACCTAGACTTAGGATATGTTTAGTTAGTCGAAATATATTGCTAAGTATTTTATACCCCAACCGTCTAGAACACTTCAGTTGGAGAGAAATAATGTACTTTTAGCTCTAGCGTCCCTAAGAGTTCACACCATGAGATTCATGCTTGGCTTTGGGCCGCCCCGGGAGCGGACTCCATTCAGAGAGTGTTTGCATGAGTCAATACCAAGGTGAATAGGGGAAGTTGTTCATAGTAAGTGGGAGAAGGAAGTGTGTCAACACATCCTATGGTCTCTTCCATTAGGTCACACCATGAGATTCCTATAATGCGCCTGCATGTCTGCCCTAGAGCGACCTTACCAATCGGAGGGTTGTATTATAGGATTCGGAACTCCGCGAACTCTAGAAATTGATTATAAATGTCGAACTCCAAGTTTCCTAGATAAGCATGTTTAGCCAAGGGAATGTTATATTAAATATTTAACAAGTGGAAATCTATGTTTATTTATAGGAGTTATAGAGGAAGGGAAGGAAAAACACATAAATGAAGAAGCTCACTAATTTTCTTTGGCTGGAGGCACTAAGTATGGGGTGAGTGACATGGCGGTTTAATCCTTGAACTCGGGAGGCGGCAGGAAGATTAAAAGAAGAGGATTTCAAAAGCTTGGTTTCAGCAATTGGCATGAGCAAATTTAGTGAAATTGGTGCCATTTGAAAGCTAGAAGAATCTAGTTTTTGAGGTTATCTTGCCCGAGAAAGATTTCAAGAGGAGAAGAACAAAAAGTGAAGAATTTACAAAAGAGGCAGAATCTCGGATTAACTAGGGCCCAGATGAAGATTGGAAGCTCCAGGCCAAACTAGAAGGACTTTCCGGCTAATATTTTAAGGTAAGAAATTTACTCAATTTTAAACAAGTTTGTAGAAGGAAGTTTCTTGAAAAGAGTTCTGGATTTGGAGTTATGAATTTTTGAAGTTGAAACAGAGAATCTGTGCATAAGCAGACAGCTGCTTGGGAAGAACAGGAAAACAGCTCACCGTAGAGAGCGAGAGCGAGATGAGAACGATGAGGATCTCACTCAGGATGATAATCTCGCTGATTTTTGTGCTAAATATCGCTCAAGAAGGAAATCTCGCTTGAAACTTGGGCCAAAAGCTTGATCTCGCTCATGAGGATCTCGCTCATGAGGAAGAATTCACTCATGATGATTATCTCGCTAGTAATGTTGTTTTTGTTAATGAAAGTTCCATTAGTAAACGAGCTATCTGAGGTATTTTTCTAAGAATTCTAAGGAATTTAACTAGGAATTATGTCCTTTCAGGCCAAGAAGAGCTAGAAGAGGCATATAAACGGTTAAGAGCCCCGATGAGCTATGAGTGACTAAATGAACTTAATGCTTTCAATACTTATGCATATAAGGCCAAGTAAGTTACAGTGATGATGAATTTATACTTCCTCAAGCAACAAATGGTTAATGAATATCTTAACGTATCTTCTCCGGCTTGTATATGTTTTAACGCAGGCCAAGGTATGTTGTGAAATCATTACAAAAGTTAAGTTTCTAATGTTGAAATATGCTTTCTAGAGGAAGGCTATGATAGAATGAGTCCTTGTGTAAATGACATGCAATGAAACTTAATTTGATTCTATGAAATAGCCCAATACTGAAGGACATGGAGAAGGTATCTAGGTAATAGTACCTAAGGTATTGACGGTACTTAGAAAAAACTCCACGTGCACATAGGTAGTTCTGAATGAGAGGCCAAAGTATGGGTCTCCTAGGCCATATACCCCCAAAGGGAGGTTGAAGTATGGGTCTCTTGGCCGATAACAGATGTTGGGAGCTAGATCGTTATAGGCTCGTTCTCAACTAAGGAATAATGATGTTTAATGATGTCTAAGAATGGTTCTTAATGCTTATATATAGAGAAAGTTGCTTGAGATGCTCATCGATATATTTACATGTTTATAGTGATGTAATGCATGGTGTAATATGATTCTATAGTCACTCACTGGGCTACTAGCTCACAGATTTTCTGTGTTTTCCTTTTTCAGGTAGCTGATAACTGGCAGAAATGCATGTTATCATAGTACTAAGTTCTTAAACAATGTTGGATTGCGTTGATGAAATATGTTAAATTGCGTCCATTATGCATAAATTCTATAATATTGTGGTCGCATGTATCCAACGCATTAGAGAAGTTAAGCTTTACATTTTTGGGCAGAATATGCGTTAACACAATGCAGGGATTGTGATCATAGGAATACATTGGTCGAGCGCAACTTCACCGCAAGACTTTGCGTTGATCGTGCTCGCAAACATTCGCCCAAGAAGAATCACCGCAACTTGGTCAGTGCAACATGGTGGGCACATCCGGGTGAAAAGATTATTAAGAGTGATGGGACAGAAAGCTGACGACAGTCGGATCCAAATTAAGTTGACAGCCGATAACGGTCACAAAGTACATACAACTTTATCAATTACAATTATCTGGCACATTAGTCAGAAATTAAAGTTGTCCCATCTGTACAACCAGGAGAGTGAAGGCACCTTTCACCTTTGATGCCCTATAAATAGCAAGTGCATTCATTAGAGAAGGGGTTAAGTAGTCGTTTACTTCATCACTATTACAAGTTCACACCTCTGTTCCTAGTGTTCTTTTCCATTTTACGGCGGAGCAAGAGAAGAGTGGTGACACTAGAGATCGCTCAGGGTAGCTCGAGAGAGAACCTTGGGGTGTAAGAGCAGAGAGTGGGCCGACTCTTGCGAGAGTGAGAATATCTTTAGAGCACGAGTAGAAACAGTGTAAACGCGTGGCAACAAGAAATTTCTCCAGGCTCTTTACTATACTTGCATTGTTATTTTGTACTTCATCTCATATCTATTCAATGAAAGTTCTACTTCTACATCTACTCACTCTCTTAATACGCATGAGTAACTAAACTAGTTGAATATGTCCAGAAGAACTAAGCTAACATGACCTACGAAGTTCATTGCTTGCGATTGTCTTGTTTTATGCTGTGCAAAATACCCTTTAGGGTTACTTGAGAATGTACGAAAACACCATACCTCCTTAAGTTTCTACATAAGATTATATAAACACATGCATACAACCATGACATAACATCTATGGGAAAAATATTCACAGTTGGGCCTAAACATCTCTAACAAAGCCCTAGTCCCTCTCAAAACATGTGTACATAAACAGATCATCAACCTAAGTCTTCTTAATAAGCCGGGTCTTTCAGTGGCAAGCAGCAGCAGGATTAACCTTGAGGAATCTGGCCGCTACTGATGCATTGATTTTTATTTAATGGAATTATGGATGATATTCGTTGATAGGTTACATTGTGCACTCAAGTTTCCCCAACGAAATTCAAATGTAAATTCCCCTGAGTTTCCTGGTAAGTCCAGGGTTGAACACAGGGACTTGTGAAAATAGTTGTGTTGGTGATTTTTTTGAAAACTTGCGGTAGTTAGTTAAATAAATAAAGTGTTGGGTTGTTGTTTACGTTGATGAAAATAAATAACGAATGTGGCAGAGTTTGAAAGGAGTTGGTGAATGGGAAATACGATGAATATGTGGTGAACGGGTTGAGAAAGGTTTCGGCTAACACTCCCTAGAATGCGTTCATGTTTTGCGATCATACAACATGCATACTAAACCACCTCTCGGCGTGAATGCCACGGCTTCTAAGGCTAGAACGCATGCGATAAATATGCAATAAGTCTACAAGGTTTACACATAAACCTCTATCTCTATTTATGCGATGACAGCATGACATTCACACAAATATGCGACCACATAATATCATTCCCATTCCTAGGATGCATGCAATGCAAGTTGACAAACAGAGCTTATCTCTATGTCCCTATCTCTTGTTTATACAAGTATAATCTTGCTCTTTCGAGTTCAGATTCTAACCTAGATCTCTCGAGACATTAGGTTCTTTTTGTAATAGGCTGGTATTTAGATTAGAAGGCTAAGGTGGTGAGTGCTGGAAGTAGGGCTAGTAACTACCACGATCATATCCTCTTCCAGATTAAGAGGGTAATCTGAGAAGGGGTGTGACAAGTTGGTATCAGAGCATAAGGTTTTGGGAATAGAAGGGAAAGTTCATGCATAAGTCTAAGTCCCTAAAGTGTGAGTTCCTAACATGTGTACATTGTAATAGGTGAAATGCCGAGGCAATGTGGCAGATAGAGTAAGCAGATAGGAGGCAGGAATACTGACCCTACCAATAGGGGCTTGAAGGTTAGAAAGAACCCACCGGGTGGGAAAAAGAAGGTGAACGATCCAATGGGTCAAGATACGACATCTGAGGGAGAGTCTAGTACTCCTCAAGCAAGGGCAGATTCTCAGCTAGAAGATGTAGTTTTTGACAGGATGGCACAGAGGTTAGCAGCCAGTGTGGGCTCAGTACGAGCCGACCCAGAGAAGAAATATGGTATTGAGAGGTTTAAAGCCCTAGGGGCTGTGACATTCGAAGGTACAATAGACCCAGCTGAAGCCGAGTTATGGCTGGATGTAGTTGAAAAATGTTTCAATGTTATGAGTTGTCCAGAGGACAGGAAATAGGCCTAGCCACCTTTTTATTACAAAAAGAAGCAGAGAAATGGTGGAAAGTGATATCCACCAGACGAGCCAGTATAGATGCGATGTTATGACCTGAGTTCAGCTCCTTTGAAGACAAGTATTACCCAGCTCATTCCGAGATGCGAAAAGGGATGAGTTCCTCACACTAACGCAGGGAATGATGTCAGTGGCAGAATATGAGCAGAAATTTACAGAGTTATCGCAGTATGCTCTGTCAATTATTACTGAGGAAAGAGATAGATGCAGGAAGTTTGAACAAGGTTTGAGGAAAGAAATTAGAACTCCGGTGACATCTACGGCTAATTGGCTAGACTTTAACCAGTTAGTAGAAACGGCGACACGAGTCGAGCAGAGTTTGGCAAATGATGAGCAGTTGCCAAGGGGCATTAAGGCAGTGGTAGGGCCTAGAGATAGGGGATCTCGACCTCCAGTTGCAACTCAAACTAGTGGAAGCCAATTCAGGGGTATAAGTTGGCAGGGATCCAAGAAAAGGAAATCAAGACCCTAGGCCAGTGCAGTTAGCAGATAGAGATGCCACAAGCTAGTGAGTCGATAGCCAGCACAGAAAGGAAACCAACGTGCCCTAGTTGTGGCAAGAGGAATCTTGGAGTATGCTATAGTGGCAGAGGCATATGTTTCCAATGCGGACAAGCAGGGCATTTCAAGAGGGACTGTCCCCATGTGAACAGGGACGCCCCAACACAGCACAACAGACAACCTCCCAGACAGTTAACCCACCAAAGGGCACTGGAAATCGAGGCGAAGGGGCAAGTGGTGCCAAGCAGAAGAATGTCGTAGGTCGACCCCAGCAAAAGGGGTGAGTGTATGTTGTGACACACCAGGAGGCAGTGAAGTCTTCAGATGTTGTGACCGATAATGTCATATTATGTGGACAGTCTGCATATGTTTTATTTGACCCTGGTGCCATACATTCATTTATATCTAGCATGTTTGCATCTAGTATAGATAGGTTGGTCAAGCCTATGCCTGAAGAGCTATATATCTCTACCCCTTTGGGAGATGTGATAATAATAGATAAATGCTATAATAATTGTGAGATGCTGATCAATGGTCAAGACTTTTATGTCGATTTACTTCCCTTAGAGCTGTTGGAGTTTGATGCTATCCTAGGGATGGATTTTCTAAGTAAATATCGCGCTTCAGTGGACTGCTACAAGAAGGAAGTAGTGCTCAGAAAATTAAATGGCCAGGATGCAATGCTGGTAGGAATCAAAAGATTAACTGCGAGGAATCTGATATCAGTAGTGAAAGCTAAGAAGCTGCTGAGCAAGGGATATAAAGCCTATCTTGCTCACGTGGTGGTTGCTCAAGGGAAAGAGCTGAACCTAGAAGATGTCCCCGTGGTAAATGTGTTTCGGGATGTATTTCCTGAGGAATTATCGGGATTGCCACCCGATAGAGAGGTGGAGTTCAGTATTGACTTAATTCTAGGAACAACTCCTATATCGCAGGCATCGTATAGAATGGCGCCAACTGAGTTAAAAAAATTAAAGGTTCAGCTGCAAGAGTTAATTGACAAGGGATACATTCGACCTAGTGTATCGTCTTGGGGAGCTCCGGTATTGTTTGTAAGGAAGAAAGACGGTACACAGATTGAGTATCGACTATAGGCAGCTGAATAAAGTAACGATTAAGAATAAATATCCATTACCATGCATTGATGATTTGTCAGCTAAGAGGAGCCACAGTGTTTTCAAAGATAGACCTAAGATCGGGTTATCATCAACTGTAGGTGAAGGAAGCTGACAATCCTAAAACTGCATTTAGAACAAGATATGGACATTATGAATTTCTAGTAATGCCATTCAGACTGACAAATGCCCCTGCGGTATTCATGAATCTTATGAACAGGATAGTTTGTGATAGTATTCATTGATGATATGTTGGTATATTCTGGCAGTAGGGAGGATCATATAACCCACCTGAGGATAGTATTGAAGACGTTGCGAGATAGGAAGTTGTACGCTAAGTTCAGTAAATGTGATTTTTGGTTAGATCGGGTTGTATTTCATGGGCATGTTGTTTTAGCAGATGGTATCAGTGTAGATTTCTAAAAGACAGAAGCAATAGTTAATTGGGAATGACCCATGACTGTTTCAGAGATACACAGTTTCCTAGGTTTGGCAGGTTATTATTGGAGGTTTGTGGAGGGTTTCTCTAAGATAGCCCTTCCATCGACGAACCTGACCAAGAAAGGCGTGAGGTTTGAGTGGTCGTCGGAGTGTGAGCATAGTTTTCAGAAGCTAAAACAGAGACTAGTATCAGCGCCAGTGCTTACCTTGCCTGTTCTAGGTAAGGAATTTCAGATTTATTGTGAAGCATCCCGACAAGGATTGGGATGTGTGTTGATGCAGGATGGGAAAGTGATTGCATATGCCTCTCGTCAACTTAAGAAGCACGAGAGCATTTATCCTACATATGATCTAGAGCTGGTAGCAGTTGTTTTGGCTCTAAAGTTGTGGAGACATTACCTATTTGGAGAGTACTGCAGAATATTCATAGATCACAAAAGCTTAAAATATATCTTTGATAAAAAAGAGTTGAATCTAAGACAAAGAATATGGATTGAATTGATCAAAGATTATGACTGTTCCATCGAGTACCACCCTGGTAAGGCTAATGTTGTAGCGGATGCACTAAGTAGGAAATCCTCGGGTGTCACACCCCACCCTAGACCACCTTCTTAACCTAGAGAAGGGCGTGACTACAGCAGTTGTCAACCCTTGGGCTGACACTTACTGCCTAATAACTCTTGCAGAATAACTCTGATACCAATTATAATTCATATGCAACAGGACATCTTTAGGCCAACAATTTATTAACTTAGAAACATAAGATGTTTAGAGTCATTACAACACTAGATTCACAAGTCCCAAAACCCACAAACCCTAGTCCCTATATGAACAATAGTAACATGTGTACAATATTAACCGTAACCACCTAGCAAACGGTTACAAGTCTTTTAGTCCTTTAGTGGCAGAGTAGATATTGAGCTATCTTCAGAGGATTTGACCGCTACCAATGGGGGGGGGGGAACAAAACATTTGAAAACAGGGTGAGCTTACGCCTAGTGAGTGACCGAGAAAACATAGTAAATTCTCATGCATGATTTAAGTAATGAGTTTTTAACTGAAACATAAACTTTTACAATACTTATACTGCAGCATAAACATTTTCCAAGCGTAAAACATATAAAGCTGTTTCAATCATAAAACAGTAAAATCATTTCTCAATCCAACGTACCCTACTATGGGTAAAACAATCCCAACACCAACTACTAGTCCAAAGAGAACTCTTTTGCTCAATCTCTGACTCTATTCACCTGTGGCCACACTAAGTACCCTCACACATTAAGTACTTCTACTCAGATACCTTCTCAATGTCTTTCAGTATCGAGCTAATAGGATACCTTCTCAAACATCCTTCAGTACCAATAGATACCTTCTCAAATGTCCTTCAGTATCTAGTTGGGTGGATACCTTCTCAAATGTCCTTCGGTATCGCATTTTAGTAAAACTAGTCACAAACGACTTTTCTCTTTAAAGCATGTAAAGTATAACACATATAAAACATGACTTTAAAGATGTTAATGCATGTTGGATCAAATCAACACATATATATAGTTTTTCAACAATTTCTCACACATGCATGCGTTCAAAACATAATTCACAACTTGCTCAGAAATCACTTCATAAAACTAGTAGGCATGAGAATATTCTTGAAAACATGCTTTCTATAACACGTTGTAATCAAATAGTATAAGCAAAATGTTTTAGTCAAAACATTTTAGCCACTCACCTTGATTTCTTAGGAGTTTTACACTCTAGTGGCTCCTCGGGCTCCTTTTCACCCCTAGAATCTAGATTCAACTTACAGCTTAGATTACTCATATTTTTTAACCTTATTTTGAAATAATTCCTTCTATAAACTTATTCTAAAATGTCTCAGGAAGCTTACCCTAAAATTTGAGCTTAGAAATATTCGTGGTTTGGTTGTAATCACAGAATCTTCAAGACTGGCCTAGACTGATCCGACAGCCTGACCCTTCTGCATTCTTTTCAGTTTCCAGCCTGATTCCTTCGAGCTTTTCCTCCAGCAGCCCCACTATGAAAACTAGACTCTTAGAGCTTTCCGACGGTTTTGAAATCACTCCCAACGCACAAGTAGATTGGGAGATCTCTTGGTCCAAATTTGATGTGTTCTCCTCAACCCTCACTACTCTCCCTCTCTTTTACGAAATTGCTGATCTTATGATTTGAAAATGAAGTTCCAAAGGCTCTATTTATAGGCGTCCAAATTTCTCGTGGTGTTGACAGCACCTACTTGGCTGCATGGCCAAATGTTTATTTCTCCCCTTATCAATGCAAGCTTGTATCACCTTGTCCTAAGGTGTTTTCTTCATATGCGTCCACCAAATTTCCTTATCCCTTAAGAATTTTTCTTATGAAGACACTTAATTTTGGATGACATTTGCCCTTGCATCTTCAACCTTTATTTGTATTCAATTTAGGGTTTCCAATGTATAATCTACAAGAACGCGGCCAAATTCAATGCATAAATACTTGCCTGGCCGTTCGATGCATAGGCGAGGCCCTTCGATCACGTGGGCGTGACGTTTGAATGCAGCATCGGACAAGGGATGGCTGACGCACAGGCTGCTTTCGCTCTCTCCACTCTCGCTGGTGTCGCTCTCCTACTTTCTCGCTCATAGTCTCCCTCTCTCCAATCTCGGTGGTGTCGCTCTCTCCAATTTTCTCTCCCATTTTCTCTCCAATCTCGCTCTCTCCCAGTTTCTCTCCAACTTTCTCTCCAATCTCGCTCTCTCCCATTTTCTCTCCAATCTCGCTCTCTCCCAGTTTCTCTCCAACTTTCTCTCCAATCTCGCTCTCTCCCATTTTCTCTCCAATCTCGCTCTCTCCCATTTTCTCTCCAATCTCACTCTCTCCAATTTTCTCTCCAACTTTCTCTCCAATCTTTAGCTACTGTGAACAATGTTCTCCGTGTCCGTTTTCTCACCACTTTGTGATACTTTTACATGGATTTTCCAAATTTTTCCCAAAGTAATTTCCCATATTTTCTGCTTTTCACATAAATTCCATATTTTTCTCAATCCTTCAGCCATAACGTACTTCACCTAATTTTTCCATACTTAGCTGAATTTTTCCCCAACTTTCCCAACTCAATTCCATATTTTTCTTTTCGAATCCCCATTCCACACTAGCTGTTTCATCATCCTACTTATTATACAAATTTCATCACAATTTTACCAATTAAAGCTCAACTTAATTTATTCAAAGAAAATCTACTTAACACTTAGAACTTTCCTTCCCCTTAATCTAGGATTTAACTTTCACTTAGTTAATTCCTTTTATCACTTGCTTAAGTAAGGAAAATAGAAATCTGGGTTTCACATCGAGACCCAAGGCCATTATTGGTTCAATGAGAGGAATGCTATTGCAGGAGTTCAGGAATTCTAGAACCGCCTTATCAGTGGGACTGTCAGGAGGAATGATAGCTACATTCTAGGTAAGGCCTACCCTAGTAGAAGACCTTAAGTAGGATCAGTTGAAAGACCCTGGCCTTCAGAAGATTGCTGATGATGTAAGTAAGGGAATTAAAGTTGACTTTCAACTGAGAGCAGATAACATACTAGAGAAAGAGGGAAGAATGTGTGTGCCTAGTAAGCTACAGCTTAAGCAAGCCATTCTGGAAGAAGCACATAGTTTCACTTATGCTATGCATCCAAGGAGTACCAAGATGTATAGAACTTTGAAGAAATCTTACTGGTGGCCTGGGATGAAGAAAGACATAGCATAATATGTGGATCGATGTATAATCTGTCAACAAGTGAAACCTGAGAGACAAAGACCAGCAGGATTACTCAATCCACTCCTAGTGCCTGAGTGGAAGTGGGAACATGTGACAATGGACTTCCTGTTTGGATTGCCTAGGACGCCCTCAGGATATGATGGTATTTGAGTAGTAGTCGATAGACTAACCAAGACGACCAAGTTTATACCAGTAAAAGTTACTTTTACATTAGACCGTCTAGCTAAGATTTATGTAGATAGGATAATCAGTCAATATGGAGCCCCAGTGTCGATAGTGTCAGACCGAGACTCGAGGTTTACTTCAAAATTCTGGCCTAGTTTACAGAAGGCTATAGGCATTAAATTGCATTTCAGTATGGCTTTTCATCCACAAACAAATGGACAGTCAGAAAGAACTATGCAGACAATGGAAGATATGTTAAGAGCTTGTGTATTACAATTCAAAGGAAGTTGGGATACACAATTGTCGTTGATTGAATTTGCATATAACAATAGCTACCATTCTAGTATCGAAATGGCTCCCTATGAAGCGTTGTACGGTCGACCTTGCAACTCAGTATGCTAGAACGAAGTTCGAGAACGACAATTATTGGGTCCATAATTAGTTCAACAAATAACAGAGAATGTGAAGCTTATCAGGGATAATCTTAAGGCGGCTCGTGATAGACAGAAGAGCTATGCTAACAAACAAAGAAGAGAACTAGAATTTAAAGTCGGAGATCGGGTATTTCTTTGGCTATCCCCATGGAAAGGAATTCTCTGTTTTGGGAGAAAAGGGAAGTTAAGTCCATGGTACATCAGACCATACAAAATTGTGGAATGAGGTGGTCCAGCAGCATATAGCAGTTGCCGATGAAGCTAACTCGTATTCACGACGTATTTCATGTGTCAATGTTAAGGAAATATGTGCCTGATCCTATGCATATACTAGCAGCACAACCAGTACAGCTTAAAGAAGATTTATCTTAGAGGAAGAGGCCATCGAGATTTTAGATATGAAAGACTAGGTGCTCAGAAATAAGACGATTCCTTTGGTGAAGTTGCTATGGCGTAATCATGGAATCGAGGAAGCTACCTGGGAATCTGAAGAGTGAGGAAGAGATATCCTCAACTTTTCAAATGACATATCAGGTAAATTTCGAGGATAAAATTTCTTTTAAGGGGGAGGTGAATGTAAACCCCGAACTCTAAGTTTCCTAGATAAGCATGTTTAGCCAAGGGAATATTATATTAAATATTTAACAAGTGGAAATCTATGTTTATTTATAGGAGTTATAGAGGAAGGGAAGGAAAAACACATTAAATGAAGAAGCTCACTAATTGGCTTTGGCTGGAGGCACTAAGTATGGGGTGAGTGACGTGGCAGTTTAATCCTTGAACTCGGGAGGTGGCAGGAAGATTGAAAGGAAGAGGAATTTCAAAATCTTGGTTTTGGAAATTGGCATGAGTAAATTTAGTGAAATCAGTGCCATTTGAAAGCTGGGAGAATCTAGTTTTCGAGATTGTCTTGCTAGAGAAATATTTCAGGAGGAGAAGAACAAAAAGTGAATAATTTGTAGAAGAGGCAGAATCTCAGATTAATCAGGGCCCAAGGTGAAGGAATTAATCAGGCCAAACGACAAGGAATTTTTGGTTGATATTTTAAGGTAAGAAATTTAAATCAATTATAAACAAGTTTTTAGAAGAAAGTTTCTTGAAAAGAGTTTTGGATTTTGAGTTATGAATTTTTGAATTTGAAACAGAGAATCTATGCATAAGCAGATAGCTGCTTGGGAAGAACAGACAAACAACTCACCGTAGAGAGCAAGAGCTAAGGAGTATGAGGATCTCACTCAGGATGATAATCTCGCTAATTTTTGTGCTAAATCTCGCTCAAGAAGGAAATCTTGCTGGAAACATGGGCTGAATCTTGTTGGTGAGGAAGCAAAGCTTGCTAGAAGAGGTAAGTCTCACTAGGTTGAAGTTTTGCTAGGGAAAAGCTTGATCTCCCTCATGAGGATCTCACTCATAGGGATCTCGCTCATGAGGATCTCGCTCATGAGGATGAATTCACTCATGATGATTATCTCGCTAGTAATGTTGTTTTTGTTGATGATGCATATAAACGGTTAAGAGCCCCGATGAGCTATGAGTGACTAAATGAACTTAATGCTTTCAATACTTATGCATATAAGGCCAAGTAAGTTACAGTGATGTTGATGATGAATTTATACTTCCTCAAGCAACAAATGGTTAATGAATATCTTAATGTATCTTCTCCAGCTTGTATATGTTTTAACGCAGGCCAAGGTATGTTGTGAAATCATTACAAAAGTTAAGTTTCTAATGTTGAAATATGCTTTCTAGAGGAAGGCTATGATAGAATGAGTCCTTGTGTAAATGACATGCAATGAAACTTAATTTGATGCTACGAAATAACTTGATACTAAAGGACATGGAGAAGGTATCTAGGTAATAGTACCTAAGGTATTGACGGTACTTAGAAAACTCTACGTGCACGTAGGTAGTTCTGAATGAGAGGTCAAAGTATGGATCTCCTAGGCCATATACCAAAGGGAGGCCGAAGTATGGGTCTCTTTGCCGGTAACAGACGTTGGGAGCTAGATCGTTGTAGGCTCGTTCTCAACTAAGGAATGATGTTTAATGATGCCTAAGAATAGTTCTTATTGCTTATATATAGAGAAAGTTGCTTGAGATGCTCATCGCTATATTTACATGTTTATAGTGATGTAATGCATGGTGTAATATGATTTTATAGTCACTCACTAGGCTACTAGCTCACAGATTTTCTGTGTTTTCCTTTTTCAGGTGGCGGCTAGATTCCTCAAGGTTGATCCTGCTGCTGCTTGCCACTGAAAGGCCCGGCTTATTAAGAAGACTTAGGTTGATGATCTATTTATATACACATGTTTTGAGGGGGACTAGGGCTTTGTTAGAGATGTTTGGGCCCAACTATGAATATTTTTCCCGTAGATGTTATGTCATGGTTGTATGCATGTGTTTATATAATCCTATGTAGAACCTTAAGGAGGCATGCTATTTGCATACATTATTAATGTTTAACAGGCTGGTATTTAGATTAGAAGGCTAAGGTGGTGAGTGCTGGCAGTAGGGGTAGTAACTACCACGGTCATATCCTCTTCCAGATTAAGAGGGTATTCTGGGAGGGGGTATGACATTGATAGGGTCTCTTAGGTCCGTTATCATTCTTGTCTTTCCAATTTCAGGAGCATAATGATTTCGATCTTTGACGTCTTAAAATGGAGGATCACACTTACGAGAATTACTAAGTGTTAGTAAATTCTTGACCAAAGTAGCGATAACTAAGTTACTATAGGAATAAGCGTTATTCTGGTGATAGTATCTAGCCAAGATAGTCTTGGTTCAATGATGGAATAGTCGATCACCCCTCGGTGAAGGTTATTCTAAACCGTTGAAATATCGTTGCAAAATATAATAATGAAGGGTACATTATTAGTTTTTTTGCTAAACTTGATTGGATTTAAATGATTAATGTTTTTTTACTAAAAAGGATATGTTATTCTTTTCAGCATGACTAGCTCGATCAACTATTAGCTTCTGAAAAACTTAATAGCAACAACTACTCAACATGGAAAACAAATCTGAATTCAACACTAGTAATGGATGACCTAAGATTTGTCTTAACTGAGGAATGTCCTCAGGCCCCTGCCACGAAAGAAGCACAAGGTAAATATGATTTACTAGTTGCTGAAACATGTTTAGTGGAGTATGATACCTCGACCTGGATATTGGATTCAGGAGCCATATTTGCTTCTTTTCTCAGGAAACTAGTTCCTGGAAAAAGCTTGAAGAAGGCGAGATCACCCTCAAGGTTGGAACAAGAGAGGTTGTCTTGGTCAAAGTAGTGGGAGACTTGAAGTTGTTTTTCAACGATAGATATATCATACTTAAAGTTGTTTTGTATGCTCCTAAAATGAGAAGAAATTTAATATCTATCACATGTATATTGGAACAAATGTATAAATATCTTTTGAAGTTAATGAAACGTTCATTTTCAGAAAAGGTATTCAAATTTTTTCTACTATACTTGAAAACAACTTATATAAGTTAAGACCAACTAAAGCAAAATTTGTCTTAAATATTGAGATGTTTAGAATAGTCCAAACTCAGAATAAAAGACAAAAAGTTTCTTCTAATGCCTATCTATGGCAACTAAGACTTGCCCACATAAATTTCAAAAGGATTAAGAGAGTGGTTAAGAACGGACTCCTAAATCAGTTAGAAGAAAATTCTTTACCTCCATATGAGTCTTGTCTTGAGGAAAAATGACTAAGAGATCTTTTAGTGGAAAAGGTCTCAGACCCACAATACCCTTAGAGCTCGTACATTCGAACCTCTACGGACCGATGAATGTCAAAGCTCGAGGTGGCTATGAATATTTCATCAGTTTTATTGATGATTATTTAAGGTATGGTCATATTTACCTAATGCATCACAAGTCTAATTCTTTTGAAAAGTTCGAAGAATATAAGGCTGGGGTTGAGAACTAGTTAGGTAAAACAATTAAGACACTACGATCGGATCGAGGTGGGGAGTACATGGACTTAAGATTCCAGGACTATATGATAGAACACGAAATCAAGTCACAACTCCCTGTACCTAATATGCCTCAGCATAACGGTGTATCTGAAAGAAGAAACAGAACCTTGTTGGACATTGTTCGCTCAATGATGAACTTTGTTATGTTACCTGATTCCTTTGGGGACATGCATTCGACTGCTATCTATATTTTGAATAACGTTCCCTCTAAAAGTGTTTCAGAAACAACTTATGAGCTATGCAAAGGGCGTAAAGGCAGTTTACGTCACTTTAGGATTTGGGGATGCCCGACACACGTGTTGGTGCAAAATCCTAAAAAATTGGAACATCATTCAAAACTATGCCTATTTGTAGGTTATCCAAAAGAAACAAAAGGTGGTCTATTTTATGATCCTCAAGAGAATAAGGAATTTGTATCGAAAAATGCCACATTCTTAGAGGAAGACCACATAAGAAGTCATTAACCTCGCAGTAGACTAGTATTGAATTAAATTTCCAAAGACGCTACAGATAGAACTAGTTCATCTACTAAAGTAGTAGATAAAACTAGTACATCTGGTCAGTCACATCCTTTTCAAGAGTTGAGAATGCCTCGACGTAGTGGGAGGGTTATTCATCAGCCTGACTGTTACTTGGGTTTAACAGAAACACAAGTTGTCATACCTAATGACGGAATAGAGGATCCATCGTCTTAAACATGAAATAAAAGATATGGACTGTGATCAGTGGGTCAAAGCCATGGACCTCAAAATGGAGTCTATGTACTTCAATTCTGTCTGGGAACTTGTAGATCAACCAAATGATGTAAAATCAATTGGTTGTAAGTGGATCTACAAGAGATAACGAGACCGAGCCGATAAAGTACAAACTTTTAAGGCTCGACTTGTGGCAAAGGGTTATACCCAGAGAGAGGGAGTGGACTCTGAAGAAACTTTCTCTCCCGTTTCCATGCTTGTCTATTAGAATACTCTTATCCATTGCCACCTTTTATGACTATGAAATTTGGCAGATGGATGTCAAGACAGCCTTTCTAAACGACAATCTTGAGGAGAGTATCTATATGGCTCAACCAGAGGGGTTTATTGCACAGGGTCAAGAACAAAAGATTTGTAAGCTTCAAAAATCCATTTATGGATTGAAACAAGCTTCTAGATCTTGGAATATAAGATTTGATACTGCGATCAAATCTTATGGTTTTGAACAGAATCTTTATGAGCCTTGTGTTTACAAGAAGATCGTCAATTCTACTATAGCGTTCTTAGTTTTATATGTAGACAATATTCTACTAATTGGGAATGAAGTAGGTTACCTAACTGACATGAAGAAATGGCTAGCAACGCAGTTCCAATTGAAAGATGTGGGAAAAGTGCATTATGTTCTCGAGATTCAGACTATTTGGAACTGCAAGATTAGAACACTAGCCATGTCTCAAGCAACATATATAGACAAAATGTTGTCTACGTATAAGATGCAGAATTTCAAAAGAGGTCTGTTACCTTACAGATATGGAATTCATTTCTTAAAGGATCAATGTCCTAAGACACCTCAAGAGGTTGAGGATATGAGACGCATTCCCTATGCTTCCGCAGTAGGGAGCCTGATGTATGCAATGTTATGTACTAGACCTGACATATGCTATGCAATAGGGATAGTCAGTAGGTATCAGTCCAATCCTGGATATGATCATTAGTCTGCCGTTAAAAATATCCTCAAGTATCTTAGAAGAACAAGGAACTACATGCTCGTGTATCGTACTAAGGATTTGATCCTTATTAGATACACTGACTCTGATTTTCAAACTGATAAAGATGCTAGAAAGTCTACATCTGGATCAGTGTTCATTCTTAACGGAGGAGCAGTAGTGTGGAGAAGCGTAAAACAAACCTGTATAGTTGACTCCACGATGGAAGCTTCAAAGGAAGCAGTATGGTTGAGGAAATTCTTGACTGATTTGGAAGTCGTTCCAAATATGCGTCTGCCTATCACCCTATATTATGATAATAGTGGTGCAGTTGCAAATTCAAGAGAACCAAGAAGCCACAAGCGCGACAAGCATATTGAGCACAAATACCATCTGATCTGGGACATTGTACATCGTGCAGACATTATAGTGACCCAGATATCTTTTGAGCAAAACATTGTTGATCCTTTTACAAAGGCCCTCACGGCTAAAGTGTTTGAAGGTCACCTACAGAGTCTAGGTCTATGATGTTTGTAAACTAGGACAAGTGGGACAACTTTTGGGTATATGCCCTAGTTTATTGTATTCATATGTTTATTGTACTCATATGTTTCTCACTTAAATTCAACATTGTGATACTTCACTAGGAGTTTTAGTCCAAGTGGGAATTTGTTGGATTTTATGTCCTAAAACTCGTAGTTTGTAAATTAATAAACATATTCTGTTTTGTTTTTCGATAAAGTTGTTAATGAAATTATAATCTTGAATCCAATAAACTAAGGTCCTGAGACTATTTAATGTAGTGACATAAATGTAGATCAAGCTCAAATATATAGCCAAAATGGTCTATTGTATATGAATAAGGTTGGGCGCCTTATTTTGGGGACACCATGGATGCGGCCCACTTTGTAGTTAGTACAAACGATGTGATCCTAAATCGTTCGTGTAGAGATATGTGAGTAGGGGCATCCTATGTAAAGAGTTTACATAAGACTGAACAATGAAATAGTTACATTTTACGTTCTAAATGCTGTTTTATGTATAAAACTGACTATTTCGTTAATTAATCACCTAGGTAACTTAATCTTAATCCTAAGCTAACTATGAACTCCTGTTCACTCCGAATTATCCTTAGATATGCATTGGCGCTTATTTGTATTTGTTTCTAACTCTATTCATCATTGTATTTCATCTTCTTTATCTCTTCATTACAAATCATGTATCAGATGCTAAATAGAAAAATTGAATGTCTCGATCGTTTCCATATTCCCTTCTCTGTCTATTTCCGTTCCTCCATTTATCATTTTCTTCATAAAGTCTTCTTAATCCATTGGTAGTTAATATGGATTAAACGAGTAACTTAATCTGGATTAATGAGATAAATGCATTTAGCTAAGGCATGCTAGATGACATCTTCACCTATGAGAGCAGAAGTGAAGATGGCATTCTGATCCATTGAGAGAAGGTTAGAAGAATTCATTAACTATAGCAAGTAGTACTTCCAGACATGGAAGCAACATTGCGTTCATTACGTTTGTCTCTGTTTCACCATAGACATGTGGGAACGCGGCCGATCACCGAGAGGTGTACGCCAAGGAAAAGCGGAATCGTACTTATGTCATTAACACAATTAAGGAACTTGCGCTATTTATATTAGTTATCTTTTCTTTTCTGCTTCACTCATAAGACTTGCCAACACATTACACGATGTTTGTATAATCTTCACAGTTCACCTCAACCTCAGTATATCTAGTATCATGAAACCTGTATCTTGTATCATCCTAGCTTAGGTTTATTGCACTTTATTTTATTATTGCATTTTACTGCTTTACTTTACTTTATCACATATTTTAATACCTGTACACAAACATTTTTAAAAGATTGAAAAACCTGGTCGCATGTAACACAAACATAACGCAATAACCTCAAACAGTCCTTGTATTCGACCTCGGATCACACCAGAAACTTGCGGTGGAATTATACTTGGTTCCAACGTAAGGAATCTTGTGACAACGCACATCATACTACAAGAACATCCACTAACAACACATATCTAGGAGTAGTATCACATAATCCAAGCATCGCATACATTTCTGCGTTCATCATGTTTATGGTGTCGTTGTCGAGGATTGGTTAACGATTTATTGTTTGAGTGTCCTTGTGGTATTTTGCAGGATAGATCTCGTTGTACTGGTTGTTCAATGCGGAGAGCAACTTGATGGTTTATGAGTATTGGTGCTGAACCAGGATTCGAAGCTAACCTTGAGATCGAGTGTACCTTTCACGCACGGGCACGTCAGAATCGGATTGGGCGAAACAAGGCAGCAAGCATGGTGGATAATAATGATAATGCGGTTCCCGTAGTTAATCAAGGGGTTGTTAGGCCAGCGTAGGATCTTGTTTTCCTGGCAGCTGATCGCAACATTCCTATGAGGAATTATGTGGCACCCAACCTATATGACTCTTCGCCTGGGATTTCGAGGCCTGCTATTGAGGAGAATGTAAGGTTCGAAATTAAGCCAGCCATGCTACAAATGATCCAAAATGCATGGCAATTTGGGGGATTGCAAGGTGAAGACCCACATCCCCACCTGACTAGCTTTGTCGAAATGTGCGGTAACTTCTCGCTACCTGGCGTAACCCCAGAAAGTATACGACTGTATTTGTTCCCTTACACCTTGAGGGTCGAAGCCAAGAGGTGGGCTCACTCACTAGAGTCGAATGAAATTACATCATGGGACCAACTGGTGGAGTGATTTATGAAGAAGTTCTTCCCACCGGCCATCAATGCAAGGTGACGGAAGGGCGTGCTGAACTTTGAGCAGATGGAGAATGAGACCCTGACCACTGCCTGAGTGAAATTCAGAATATTGGTGAAAAAACTGCTTGCATATCGGGATCCCCGATTGCATCTTGATGGAGACCTTTTATAACGACCTAAAACAATCAACGCAGGTTGTTGCTAACGCCTCTGCGACAGGAGGTTTTATGGATAAAACGTATACAGAGGCGAAAGTCATCCTTGACCGCATATTGTGGAACATGGATGATTGGATTGATGATGGCTATGGAGGCCAAGGCACCGAAAGAAGAAAGAGCGAAACTGCCATTGTCCCTACGGAGACAATGACCACGTTGGCTGCCCAGATGGCCACGGTGACCTCCATCCTTCAATTGATGGCAATCAATCAAGGAGCCAACTCTCAACAATCAGCCCAACCTGCTGCACCAGCGCAAGTGGCCACATTAAGTTGCGTTAATTGTGGAGGGGCTCACATAGCGGAAGTGTGCCCATCGAACATCTAGCAAGTATACACCATCAAGAACAACCCCTTTAGCAACACCTATAATCCTGGCTAGAGAAGCCATCCTAACTTCGATTGAGGAGGTAATCCCAGCCAAAGGGGGCCAATCAACCATCAAGGTGGTAGTCGAGGGAATCCTTCTTTTCACCATAATTCAAATCAAGGGCAATCAAGGCAATCGCATCACCAGCAACCCTCATCTTCTAACACTTCTAGAAGCTCATTGGAGACACTGCTGAAATAATATATGGATAAAAATGATGTAGTGATGCAAGCGTAGATGTCTTCAATTAGAAATTTGGAGCTGGCATCTGAGCTGAGAAGCAGAGCACCAGGAACGTTGCCCAGCAATTCAGAAGCCCCAGGATCCAACGGAAAGGAGCAATGTCCCTAGGACATTGGGCAAGCAAGCAGGACCGCTTGCGGAGATGTGGATTGCACTCGTTCAAAGAAACACATCTTTCAGTCCATATCTCACAACTATGTATAATGCTTTCATTAAATTTTTGTCTTTTTGAATTCATGAATTTTGTCTTTACTTCTGCATTTAATTCTTTTCATGAATTTATGAATTGATCCTTCATTTATTTCCTTTGCATTTATTTCTGTATCGTCTTTAATTCCTCGAGCTTTTCTGTAATTAATAAAGAGAAATTTATTGCCGCAAGTCATGGCAACTTGTGTTGATGAAAAAAAAAATAGAATAATAATAAAATTATATAATTAACAACAAGTATGAAAGGCGATCATGGACGCATCTTGAACCAATAAGATACACTTTGCATTCACCTAACTCGACTGTATTGAGATGAGGGGTGTGTTGTGTACGTATATGTCCTTTGCCCGTCCTTAGCTAAATGCACTATGTTGAGGTATCCTCAAAAAATGTGTTTGGTAAAGGGGTATGTTGCGGAAATGTATACGTTGTTGCCCATCCTCTACGAAGATGCATTGGTGTTGGTGAGAAAATTGCGTTAATCTTTATCTTGCAACCATTCATATAAAATATTAAAGAAAATTCTTTTTGTAATTTGGGGGAGTCCAATCGTTTCGTATCCCAAAGCAATGATGATTCGGCAAACAAAAGGACATTTTTCTGAAATTTCATAAATGAGGGAAGTTCGAACGACACGCCTTTCGACTGTCTCGAGGCCTGTCGCCATAAAATTCGCGTTGGGCCCACTATGACCCAACCTATAAATAGGACCCTTACCCTCAGTGTGAAATCTTTATCTCATTTTGCATTCGGAAACCCTAGCGCCTACAGCATACAGACTTCCTTCTTACTCAACATCCTAACGATTTACCAGTCCTCCCAAGTTTAGCATCCATGGCTGACCAAGCTACCAACTAGTCTGCCTCACCATCAACCCCTTCCCTTGACCAAGTCGCTATGTGGGAAGCAGCATTTCTGGCTGCCAGCTGCAGGCTCGCTGCCCAAGCCCACACCGTCCCCAGACTTTCCAAGAGAGACTGGAGAAACCCCTTGGCCATCCGGCCGACTGTTCAAAAGGGGGGAAAGCTCTGAAAGCACACCTATTCCAACTCCTACCGTTTCAACTGAGAGTGAAAGGAAGAGACGTGATGACATGGAGGTGTTTGGCAACATACTTAGTAATCTGGAGCTAAGAGGTGGATTACCCGAGGTGAGGGTTGTAAATCAACCATTCAAATAAAATATTAAAGAAAATTCTTTTTGTAATTTGGGGGAGTCCAATCATTTCTATCCCAAAGCAATGATGATTCGGCAAACAAAAGGACATTTTTCTGAAATTTCATAAATGAGGGAAGTTCGAACGACACGCCTTTTGACTGTCTCGAGGCCTGTCGCCGTAAAATTCGCGTTGGGTCCACTACGAACCAACCTATAAATAGGACCCTTACCCTCGGTGTGAAATCTTTACCTCATTTTGCATTCGGAAACCCTAGCGCCTACAACATACAGACTTCCTTCTTACTCAACATCCCAACGATTTACCAGTCCTCCCAAGTTTAGCATCCATGGCTGACCAAGCTTCCAACTAGTCTGCCTCACCATCAACCCCTTCCCTTGACCAAGTCGCTATGTGGGAAGTAGCATTTCTGGCTGCCAGCCGTAGGCTCGCTGCCCAAGCCCACACCATCCCCAGACTTTCCAAGAGAGACCGGAGAAACCCCTTGGCCATCCGGCCTCCTCTGTTCAAAAGGGGGAAAGCTCTGAAAGCACACCTATTCCAACTCCTACCGTTTCAACTGAGAGTGAAAGGAAGAGACGCAATGACACGGAGGTGTTTGGCAACATACTGAGTAATCTAGAGCTAAGAGGTGGATTACCCGAGGTGAGGGTTGTAAATCAACCACTGTCCATGGAGGAGGAAATGGTGGTGGTGATGGAAGGAGTTGTGGTGGCAGAGACAGTGGTGACTGAAGAAGAAACGGGAAGAGGCATTCTTGCCTTATAGACTCCTGAGGTAACTGCCAATGCAGAAACCTATGACGAACCCTCTAGAATTGCGAAGGAAGAGATTGCGATGGAGGAGACTAAGGAGGCTGAAGTTGCGATGGAGGAGGTTGCAATGGAGATACAACCAGAGATGATTGAAGGGAAAAAGAAGAAGAAGAAAAACAAAAGGAGAGAGGCTGAAGAGGCTGCATCTTCACATCATCGCAATGAGAAAAAGAACAAAGAGAAAAAGGATGATGACGAAGATGAGGAGGCCAAGAAGGAGAGGAAAAAGAAGGAGAAGGAAGAAAGAAGAATGCGCCGGCATGAAGAAAGACGCCTAAGAAAAGAAGAAGAAAAGAAGCAAAGGGCTGCGAGCCTAGAAAAGGATGAAGAATCAACCTCCGTGAGGGAGGATAAGGGGAAAATAGCGTAGTTGATGGAGTCGGCGCAACCCGAAAAAACGCAAATGGTTGCGACCGATGAAGGAGAAGAAGGAGAAGGAACCCTCCTGATATGGCGTCGTAGGGAGAATGCGCCGCAAGGGTCTACTATTGACCCTCAAAGACTAATCATCGCATTGGAAGAAAAAGAAAGAAAAAGAAAAGAAAAGAAAAGGAGGAGAAGAAGGAGAAAATTGAGAGGGGTAAGCTTATTATAGTAGAAGGAAATAGAAGAAGAAGACTGGAATACGAAGAAATATGCAGTAATAATGAGCTTACAAGACTTGAAGGGATATAGTGGCGCGAGGAACAACGTCCGTTGCCGGCCTCCTAGGAATTTGTAGAAGAGTTTGAGAGAAGAAAGAGAAGAGAAAGAGGAATAGAAAAAGAAGAAGGAGGAATAGGAGAGGAGATTGTTGGATAAGAAGGAGAAGAAGCGCGAAGCTAATTTGCGGTGCTTATATAAGAAGAAGGGCAAAGAACTCGCAGAGCCCGAGAAGGAGGAGCAACGTAAGGAGTGGGAGAAGAGACAAAGCCGCCTTGCATTGGCGAAAGAAAAAGGCGAGGCAATCGCTGAAAGTAGCGAGCCCACATCGGTCAGGAAGCGTTCATCAAAGAGAAAGGAGAACGATGACATGCTGATTGAGATGGGCTTCTTTCCTACGCCGACGCCACTACCTGACCTCATTACAAGCATGATTGTGGAACATGGCTAGGACACATTTTGCCAGTGCCCATCCATCATTGTGCCTCAGATAGTTCGAGACTTCTACTGTGGGCGTTTACATGGGAATAGGGATGCGATGACCTTCAAAGGAGAAACAGTCTTCTCCAGAGCAAGGGACATCAACGAGATTTATCAAATGAAGGACAACCCTGATGCACCGGGTAAAAAAATTATTGATGATCCCACGGAGCAGCAGATGGAGGACGTGCTGAGGATATTAACGTAACCGGGCACGAAGTGGTCGATTTCACTCAAGGGCATCTGCACCCTGGAATCCAAGTCCTTGCTTCCGAAGGGAAGGCTTTGGGTCTACTTGGTCAAGAAGCGAGTGATCCCTACGACGCATGACAGAACTGTATCAATGGATCGGGTCATGGCCGTATACTGCATCACATATGGCATTCCAATCGACATAGGGTAGTTGATCGCAAGGCAGATTAAATCACTGGTAGGCATATCCGAGGGTAGTACTTCTTTCCATGGATCATTTTAAGTCTGTGCCTGTCCATGAGTGTAGGCATTGATGAGGAGCCCATGCCTGAAGTCCACGACCTCATCAACATCAAGAACTCGAGACTGCTCCTCAAAGACTCCCCACACTGCCCCGAGCTACCTACAAAGAGGCTCGCAATCAATTTGAATGCGCCGCAAGAACTCAGGCCCAAAAGATAGCGTAGAGAAGACAAGGGAAAAGAAAAGGTTCAAAAGTCACCAATGCAAAATTCAGAACCTATGGACCCTTTTCCCTTAGTCATTCATCCTCCAAGCCCTCCAAGCCCACCCGCACAACCTTCTTCTCCACTCCATGAGCATTTCACCAACCTTCTCTTAACTCCAAACACTCCCACCGCATTCCCACCAGTCTACTCACCAGCAGCATCATCACTACAACCTTCCATCCCACCACCGCAAGTTGATGACCCACACGATTTGGGTGAAGGCACCTCTGCCCAACCCCAAAACGATGCTGGCGAGACATCACAAGCACAACATCCCTTCACTTCCATGGCTGCTGAGTTAGCAAAAATGAAATCCCACTTCTCTCAGCAATAACAACTTTTTTCTTAACAACAACACTTCTTCAACCAGAGATTTGAAGTGGTAATGGAGTGAATTGATGATATTCAGTGCAGTGCTGCCACATCAAGGGAGGCACTTATCAACATGTAGCGCAACGTTTATAAAATCCATATGCACCAGAGATTGATTGCAGAGCGTAACCAAGAGTATTTCAATTTTCTCACCGCATATCTTCATGGTCCGATGATGCCTCCACATCTCCGGCAGAACTTTTTTTGAAGAAGCTCCTCCTACACTTCCTCAACATAAATTCTTTGATTCTTGTATAGGCAAAAAAATTTTGTATTGCGTTAATTTGTAATTATTTATACTTTTTTAATATTCAATACAAATGAGTATTCATTCCACTTTTTGCCTGTGCCTTTCTCTTTATCATCCTTTGTCAATATTTGTAATGTTCTTAATCTTTTATTTTTGCATTCTTCATTGCGTTGCTATGATGTATTATATGTTTATAGTTAACATTTTCCACACTTTGCAAATTCTGACTAACACTTAGTTAATTCTTATTTTAGCAGTACTTTACCTTTTATCTTTCAAAGTTCTGCCCAAACATTCTTTTTGAAATTTTCTTCTAAGTGTTTGTCTAGTCTATCCAAACAATGCAATGAAGACCTTGCTCATCTTTAAATTTCGGGGTGGGGAAGGTATGAGCAGATAAGATCAAGAGTATGTAGTATTTAAGAGAGTGCGTTCATTTTCTGTGAAAAAGAAAAAAAGAAAAAAATTTGCAAAACTCCAATGTCAGCGCAAGGGAAAACCTTAAAAATGTTCCCAACCTGATAAGAGTTTAGTTGTGAAAGGAGCCTACTCGTAGTTGGATGTTCGTATGAAACCCGTAGGAGCAAACCAAAACGAATGTGGATTTCCAAGATCAATGCAGTATAAAAAAAAGAAAAAATAAAAGAATACAAGAGACAACTCCTCTGAATATCATGAGTTAAAGTTGAGATTGGCACACAACCGTAGTTGGATGTTCGCATGACACCCGTGGGAACAAGCCAAAACAAAGAGTGTAACCATGAACGACAGTCTCTAGTAAATGACGAAAAAGTTATTGACCACTGTATGTAGATATATCAAGTTGTTTTCCCAAGAAGAGATAAACATTCTATTTTGAAAACTAGAAAAGCATCTTTGAGCATAATTTTGTTATATAGAAGAATAAAGTAGGGCTTGTTACGAATTAGCAAGGATAGGAAGAAATTACGATGTTAAGTAATGTGCCTAAGTGTAACATTCGGAGCAACCAATTGATGCAAAAGTATAGGGTAAGAATTGAGCATTATTGCCTTAGTAGAAGATATGCTTGAGGACAAGCATATATCTAAATTTGGGGGTGTGATAACTTGTAGAATTACAAGTTATTTATGTTGCCTTATCTAGATATTGCGGCCAAAAGTGAGTAAATATGTGTCGATTGTATGAAAATTAGCTTAGAAATACAATAATTATGAATTATCACAATTACACCCACTAACATCACTAAGATGGAAGAAAAGGAGATTTCTACTCTGTTTTGCGAGAAACCAAGTCACCGCTTGCGATCAAGGCTCAAGACGAATTGACCAATGCATCTCTGTCACATTGTGCCTATTGAACCACAATGAAGAGACGATCAACGTAATGACGACCCAATGCAATAGTCGATCTAGAGCTGAATTTCAACCGCATGCGGTAATAAAAACAACACCGCAAATGCAGAGGATTGTGACACGTGTATAGCCAACAGTCGTGCAGATTTGATGGTCTGATTGCATAACAGAAGGAATATTTATTCCTCCATCTTCGAACTTTCCTTAACAAAAAGTGGGGTCCACAAGGCTAGAGTCAAAGATCATTACCTATAAATACCCCCATAGAATTCAGAGAAAAGATGTTACTTGATACGGGGCTAATTGATATTAGGTTATTGAGAGAGAGGCCGAGCGGAGTGATGATCAGAAGAAATCTGGGAAGAGAAGAGACAAGGCCGAGAGGTGAGCCTTAGTGCTATTCTACCAGATCCCCGCCATGAAGCTCTATACTCAGATCCCTACTACCGATTGAGTAAGCCTAATAGGAAAGCTCATCCTTCCGCACGATCCATCCACACCGACAAGCAAATCTCCATCCAGATCGGCGTCAAGACATTGGCGCTTATTTTTATTTGTTTCTAACTCTATTCATCATTGTATTTCATCTTCTTTATCTCTTCATTCACAAATCATGTATCAGACGCTGAATAGAAATATTGAATGTCTCGATCGTTGCCATATTCCCTTCTCTGTATTTTCCATTCCTCCATTTATCGTTTTCTTCATAAAGTCTTCTTAATCCCTTGGTAGTTAATATGGATTAAACGAGTAACTTAATATGGGTTAAAGAGATAAATGTGTTTAGCTAAGGCATACTAGACGACATCTTCACCTGTGAGAGCAGAAGTGAAGATGCCATTTTGATCCATCGAGAGAAGGTTAGAAGAATGTGTTAACTAAAGCAAGTAGTACTTCTAGATATGGAAGCAACCTTGCGTTCATTACATTTGTCTCTGTTTCACCACAAACATGTGGGAATGCGGCCGATCACCAAGAGGTGTACACCAAAGGAAAGTGGAACCAAACTTATGTCATTAATGCAATTAAGGAACTTGCGCTGTTTATATTAGTTATCTTTTCTTTTCTGCTTCACTCATAAGACTTGCCAACACATTACACGATCTTTGTATAATCTTCACAACTCACCTCAACCTCAATATCTAGTATCATGAAACCTGTATCTTGTATCATCCTAGCTTAGGTTTATTGCACTTTATTTTATTATCGCATTTTACTGCTTTACTTTATCGCATATTTTAATACCTGTACACAAACATTTTTAAAAGATTGAAAAACCTGGTTGCATGTATCACAAAATAATGCAATAACCTCAAACAATCCCTGTGTTCGACCTCAGATCACACCGAGAAACTTGTGGTGGAATTATACTTGGCTCCAATGTTAGAAAACTTCTGACAACACACATCATACTACAAAAATATCCACTAATAATGCATATCTAGAAGTAGTATCACATCATCAAAGCATCACATACATTTCTGCGTTCATCAAGTATATGGCGCCGTTGTTGAGGATTGGTTAATGATTTATTGTTTGAGTGTCCTTGTGGTATTTTGCAGGATAGATCTCGTTGTACTGGCCATTCAATGCGAAGAGCAGCTTGACGGTTTATGAGTACTTGTGCTGAACAAGAATTCGAAGCTGACCCTGAGATCGAGCGTAGCTTTCGCGCACAGGCACGTTAGAATCGGATTAGGCAAAAAAAGGCAGCAAGCATGGCGGACAATAATGATAATGTGGTTCCCGTAGTTAATCAAGGGGCTGTTAGGCCAGCGTAGGATCCTGTTTTCCTGGCAGCTGATCGCAACATTCCTACGAGGAATTATGTGGCACCCAACCTATATGACTCTTCACCTGGGATTTCAAGGCTTGCTGTTGAGGAGAATGCAAGGTTCAAAATTAAGCCAGTTATGCTACAAATGATCTAAAATGCATGGCAATTTGAGGGTCTGCAAGGTGAAGACCCGCATACCCACCTGACCAGTTCTGTCGAAATGTACGGTAACTTCTCGCTACCTAGCGTAACCTCGAAAAATATACGATTGTATTTGTTCCCTTACACCTTGAGGGTCGAAGCCAAGAGGTGGGCTCACTCACTAGAGTCGAATGAAATTACATCATGGGACCAACTGGTGAGCGATTTATGAAGAAGTTCTTCCTACCGGCCGTTAATGCAAGGTGACGGAAGGGCGTGCTGAACTTCGAGCAGATGGAGAATGAGATCCTGACCACCGCCTGGGTGCAATTCAGAATATTGGTGAAAAAATGCCCGCATATCGGGATCCTCGATTGCATCTTGATGGAGACCTTTTATAACGGCCTAAAACAATCAACGCAGGTTGTTGTTAACGCCTCTACGGTAGGAGGTTTTATGGATAAAACATATACAGAGGCGAAAGTCATCCTTGATCGCATATCGCAGAACATGGATGATTGGATTGATGATGGCTATGGAGGCCGAGGTGCCGAAAGAAGAAAGAACGAAATTTCCATTGTCCCTGCGAAGACAATGACCATGTTGGCAGCCCAGATGGCTGTAGTGACCTCCATCCTTCAATCGATGGCAATCAATCAAGGACCCAGCTGAGATTATGAACAACTTGTGAAGAATTAGCTTACTAATCATGGTTATATCAAATGGACACAAATATATCTATAGTGAGGGGAGTGCAACTACAGGACTATAGTGAAATGACCCGTTAGTTAACGAATGTTGATGAGCTCCGTCTAAATTGTTTAGCCAGCTAATCTCGGATCATTGGAGCCCATGATCTATAGGTCCATTAGGTTCCCCTACTAGCTCATATGGAATAAACTTATAATAGAATGATAGAATAATTCGAATTGTTCGAATTAAGTAGAGATAGAAAAACTGACAAGTATATGTGATATAGTGGTCGGTTTTTCAATTTAGAGATACAACTTTAATATTTAAATGTGATTTAAATATCAAGAATATGAATACGTTCATATTTGGAATCTCATAAATAATAGAAAGGGTCAAAGATGTAAAAAGTCAAAGAGTTGACTTTTGACTTTGAAAAGTCAAACTTTGACCGACCTTATATTCAAAAGTGATTTGAATTTTGAGAAAGTGAATGCGGATTCATGCTCTGGAGGACAAAATTAGTCAACACGAAAAAAATCATAAAAAGTCAAAATGTTGACTTAAACTTTGACCAAATGTCTATTTTGCCCTTTAATTAAAGTTAGTGGGAAAATCCAAACTTTTGTTGGATAATTCCACTAACAAAGTAGTGGGCTAGGTGTTGGCTTATAGTAAAGACATTAAGCCCACTAAGATAGTGGATTCTAGGTGTTGGGATTTGATGAAATTATTTCATGCAATTTTGCATGGCCGTTTTCTATAAATATGGGCTTGTGTTTTTTATTAAAGACTTTTGGATTTTTGCCAAAATAGTTTTATAAAATTGGGCTAAAAAGAAAAACCCAAACCCAACCAAAAAACCCTTCTTCTATTTCCATCTTTTCTCTCTCTGGGGTTCTTCTTTCATCCGGTCCCACAACTCGGTTCTGAGTCCAGAGAATAGTAGGTCAGCTCTAGTGGTAGTCCGTTCGTGTTCGGGTGGAGATAGACGAATTTTGGGAGCTTTAAAGGTATTATTCAAAATAACCATAATTAATTCTTTTAGGGTTGCATGTTTATTTTGGGCAACTAGAGTAAAATTAATTGTCATTTCCACTGCACATGCCGTTTTTTCCATCATGTGGTATTAGAGCGTGTTATAATTTTACTCAATTGCATGTGGTGGGTATCAATTTATTAGATAAAATTGAGATTGGAAACTAAAATGGTTTTTAGGTTTTGGCAATTAAATTAAGTTTTTTTGTAGTATTAATTTGTAATTGCTCACATGTTTATGAGCATTAATGTGTGAAAAAGGGGCTGTAAATTTGCTAGAGTCATTAGAGTTGAAATTAGGTTGTAATTGCACGGTTTCGGGAAAGAGGACGGCTTTAATAGAAAAAAATGCTCACAGACCCAGTTTTTTGCTCCCAGACCTGAGAAAGGGTGCTCCAGACCTGACTCGGGTGCTCCATGCGCTTGTCCAAACCTTAGACCTGCTCAGATCTGACTAGGATCGTCGCCGCCTGCTCGCGCCCGCGTTTCATGCATAGATTCGATCCGGTTCACTGCCCACCCGCTCCGCTTTGTGCGACCCATGCCCCGCGGCTTCCATTGACTGCTCCTGCTTTAGTTGACAAGCCGGTCCAAATGGTCTGGACCGGTCCAGTTGAGCTAGTTTGACCGGTTCAACCTAATTATTTGGAGTTTTTGGGCCGATTTGAGTGTTTGAAGCTGGTTCGAGAGCGGTTTTTTGTACTACACCAAATTATTATTGTAATAATTTAGTTGTTAGCTTAATTTAAGAGCCAAAACCAATCCATTTTAGGGTGTTTGATTAATTATTCATGTTGATGTATGTTTTAATTAAATTTTGAATCTTGTTGTGCATATAGTATCATATAAATTTAAAATCCTACCATAGGTAATTTTATAATGTATATAGTATGCATGTTAAGTTTTTTTTTAATAAAAAGTGTTATATAAAGCATGATCATTAAGTATGATTGTATGTTATAGATGTATGATTCTAGGGTTATAATGGTAATAATTTTATTTTATAATTGTTATAAAATAACCTAGACTTTAAAATCTACAACAAAGGTAAAAGTTGCATGCTCACCTAGGATTAAATTGATGCAATTTCAATCGGCTTTTTTAAAGAGTTAGAATAGGTCAATTACTTGTTAAACAAAGATTTATTTACTTACCCGGGGAGATCTTGTCTAAGGTTGGGGGTTCTTAAGATGACGGTTTACGGAACGCCTCCTACCTGGAGATCAAATTGGCGTCTAAATCAAATAATCCTAGTTTTAATGAGCATGCATGAAAGATATGAGGTAATAAAATTTGTTTATCACCTAGACATTATAGGTTAAAATCTAGTATAAGAGTTATACATGGGGATATGCACTTGAATTTGTTGTCCATATTTTGAACAATGTTCCCTCTAAAAGTGTTTCAGAAACACCTTATGAGCTATGAAAAGGGCATAAAAGTAGTTTACGCCACTTTAGAATTTGGGGTTGCCCAGCACATGTGTTGGTACAAAATCCCAAGAAATTGGAACATCGTTCAAAGTTATGCCTGTTTGTAGGTTATCCAAAGGAAACAAGGGGTGGACTGTTTTATCATCCTCAAGAAAACAAGGTATTTGTGATACAAATGCCACATTCCTAGAGGAGGACCCCATTAGAAATCATCAACCAAGCAGTAAAATAGTGTTGAAAGAAATTTCAAAAGACGCTACAGATAAAGCTAGTTCATCTACTAAAGTAATAGATAAAACTAGTATATCAGGTCAGTCACATTCTTCTCAAGAGTTAGGAATGCCTCGACTAGTGGGAGGGTTGTTCATCAACCTGACCATTACTTGGGTTTAACAGAAACACAAGTCGTCATACTTGATGAATACATAGAGGATCCATCGACCTATAAACAGGCGATGAAAGATGTGGACCGTGATCAGTAAATCAAAGCCATGGACCTCGAAATGGAGTCTATGTACTTTAATTCTGTATGGAAACTTGTAGATCAACCAAATGATGTAAAACCAATTGGTTGTAAGTGGATCTACAAGAGAAAACGAGACCAAGCCGGTAAAGTACAGACTTTTAAGACTCGACTTGTGACAAAGGGTTATACCTAGAGAGAGGGTGGACTATGAAAAAACTTTCTCTCCCATTGCAATGCTTAAGTCGATTAGGATACTCTTATCCATTGCAACCTTTTATGACTATGAAATTTGGTAGATGGATGTCAAGACAGCCTTTCTAAATGGCGATCTTGAAGAGAGTATCTATATGGCTCAACCAGAGGGGTTTATTGTACAGGGTCCAGAATAAAAGGTTTGTTAGCTTCAAAAATCCATTTATGGGTTGAAACAAGCTTCTAGATCCTAGAATATAAGGTTTGATATTGCGATCAAATCTTATGTCTTTGAACAAAATGTTGACGAGTCTTGTGTTTATAAAAAGATCGTCAATTCTACTATAGCATTCTTAGTTTTATATGTCGATGATATTCTACTAATTGGGAATGATGTAGGATATCTTACTAATGTCAAACAATGGCTAGATACACAATTCCAAATGAAAGATTTAGGAAATGCGCAGTATATTCTTGGGATCCAAATTGTTCGAAATCGCAAGAATAGGACAATAGCCATGTCTCAAGCATCTTATATAGACAAAATGTTGTCTAGATATAAAATGCAAAATTCCAAAAAGGGTTTGTTGCCTTTCAGACATGGAATTCATCTGTCAAAAGGACAATGTCCTAAGACACCTCAAGAAGTTGAGGATATGAGAAATATTCCCTTTGCCTCCGCAATTGGAAGCTTGATGTATGCAATGTTATGTACTAGACTTGACATATGCTACTCAGTAGGGATTGTCAATAGATATCAGTCTAATCCTGGACATGATCATTGGACTACTGTTAAGAACATCTTAAAGTATCTCAGGAGAACTAGGGACTACATACTCGTGTATAGTGCTAAGGATTTGATCATTACTGGATACATTGATTCTGATTTCCAAACTGATAAAGATGTTAGAAAGTCTACATCTGGTCAGTGTTCACTCTTAACGGAGGAGCAGTAGTGTGGAGAAGCATAAAACAGACCTATATAGCTGACTCCATAATGGAAGCTGAATACGTAGCTGCTTGTGAAGCAGCAAAAGAAGCAGTATGGCTGAGGAAAATCTTGACAGATTTGGAAGTTGTTCCAAATATGCAATACCCATCACATTGTATTGTGATAACAACGGTGCAGTTTCAAATTCGAAAGAACCTCGAAGCCATAAATGAGGAAAGCACATCGAATGCGAGTACCACCTTATCTGGGAAATCATACACTGTGGTGATGTTATAGTGACCCAGATACCTTTTGAGCAAAACATTGCTGATCCTTTTATAAAAACCCTCACGGCTAAAGTTTTTTAGGGTCACCTACAGAGTTTAGGTCTACGGTGTTTCTAAACTAGGACAAGTGGGAGACTATGTTGGGCGTGAATGCCCTAGTTTATTGTATTCATATGTTTATTTTACTCATGTAATATTAATTTCTCACAGTTAAATTCAGCATCGTTTGATCCTACAAGGAGTTTTAGTCCAAGTGGGAGTTTGTTGGATTTTATGTCCTAAAACTCGTAGTTTGTACTATCATATTCTTGTTCAATAAAGCAGTTATTGAAAATCTTTAGTAAATTTAAATTCTATATTCATGCATCCAATAAACTAAGGTTCCAAGGCTATTAAGTTTAATTTTGAACTTTATGTAGAGACATAAATGTGGATCAAGTTCAAATATATATAGCTAAAATGGTCTATAGTATATGAATAAGGTTGGGTGCCTTATTCTGGGGACAGTATGGATGTGGCCCATTTGTTGTTAGTACAAATGATGTGATTCTAAACCGTTCATGTGGAGACATGAAAATGGGGGCATCCTATATAAAGAGTTTACATAAGACTAAACCATGAAATAGTCACTTTTATGTTCTAAATGTCGTTTAATGTATAAAACTGACTATTTCATTAATTGATGACCTAAGTAACTTAATCTTAATCCTGAGCTAACAATGAACTTCTGTTCACTCAAAATTATCCTTAGATCTGCATAGGTGAGGGCAGCTCATTATCGCTGACCCAATAAGCCTCCCATTTCAAGGGTAAGATCAGGTGGATAGCTGGGAACATAGGGTGCAAGATGGAATTCACTCCTACCCTTTATAGGGACAGTAGATAGGTTGTTCCCTTTAGTACTGAATCCAAGTCTTGAACAAGGGGCCCCACCCTCTCATTGGCTAGAGAGGGGTTCGGTTTATAAGTTGGACCTTAAACCAATTGTTCATCAGAGGATTAGTGGAACTTAAGGAATAAGATGTAGTCTCGAGGGTAAAACGATTTTTATGACCCGTTAGTTGGGAAGGATTAGCTTATTAATCATGATTATATCAAATGGACACAAATATATCTATAGTGAGGGGAGTGCAACTACAGGACTATAGTGGAATGACCCGTTCGTTAACGAATGTTGATTAACTGCGTCTAAAGAGTTTAGCCAGCTAATCTCGAATCATTGGAGCCCATGATCTATAAGTCCATTAGGTTCCCCTACTAGCTCATATGGAATAAACTTATAATAGAATGATAGAATAATTCGAATTAGGTAGAAAGAGAGAAATTGACAAGTATATGTGATATAGTGGTCGGTTTTTCAATTTAGAGATACAACTTTAATATTTAAATGTGATTTAAATATCAAGAATATGAATACGTTCATATTCGGAAGCTCCGAAATAATAGAAATGGTCAAAGATGTAAAAAGTCAAAAAGTTGACTCTTGACTTTGAAAAGTCAAACTTTGACCGACCTTATATTCAAATGTGATTTGAATTCGAGAAAGTGAATGAGGATTCATGCTCGGCAGGTCAAAATTAGTCAACATGAAAAAGCTCATAAAATGTCAAAATGTTGACTTTTTGGTCAAAGTTTGACTATGACCAAATGACTATTTTGCCCTTTGACTAAAGTTAGTGGGAAAATCTAAACTTTTATTTGATAATTCCACTAACAAAATAGTGGGCTAGGTGTTGGCTTATAGTTGAGACATTAAGCCCACTAAGATAGTGGATTCTAGGTGTTGGGATTTGATGAAAATTATTTCATGCAATTTTGCATGACCCTTTTCTATAAATATGGGCTTGTGTTTTTTGATTAAAGACTTTTGGATTTTTGTCAAAATAGTTTTCTAAAATTGGGCTAAAAAGAAACACCCAAACCCAACCAAAAATCCCTTCTTCTATTTCCATATTTTCTCTCTCTCGGTTTCTTCTTCCATCTAGTCCCACAACCCGGTTCTGAGTCCAGAGAATAGTAGGTCAGCTCTAGTGGTGGTCTGTTTGTGTTCAGGTGGAGATAGACTAGTTTCGGGAGCATCAAAGGTATTATTTCAAAATAACCCTAATTAATTCTTTTAGTGTTGCATGTTTATTTTGGGCAATTAGAGTAAAATTGATTCTCATTTCCGCTGCGCATGCCATATTTTCCATCACACCTGTGCTAGAGTTAAAGTCGTTGCCCGTGCACCTTAAGTATGCTTACTTCGGAAGTAACAATACGTTACTGGTTATCATTTCTGCCTCACTGTGTAAGGAGAAAGAAGATGCACTCATACAGATCCTAAGAAATAATGCAAAGGCATTAGGATGGACCTTGGCAGACATTTGAGGAATCAGCCCCTTGTATTGTATGCACAAGATTCGTCTGGAAGAAGGAAATATAGGATCGATAGAAAGGCAACGTTGCTTGAACCCTGCCATGAGGGAGGTCGTGAAGAAGGAAATAGTAAAGTGGTTGGACGCAGGTGTCATCTACCCGATATCTGATAGCAGCTAGGTGACCCTAGTGCAGTGTGTTCCGAAGAAAGGGGGGATGACAGTCGTCACCAATGACAATAATGAATTAATTCCAACAAGAACGACTACGGGGTGGAGAATTTTTATGGATTATCGCAAGCTAAATTTGGCCACTAAAAAGGACCATTTCCCACTTCCGTTCATTGATCAGATGCTAGACAGACTTGCAGGGAATGGATTCTTCTATTTTCTTGACGGTTATTCATGGTACAACCAAATAGCAATCGCGCCGGAGGATCAAGATAAGACAACCTTCATGTGCCCATTCGGTACGTTTGCATTCCGATGCATGCCATTTGGACTCTGCAATGCACTGACACTTTCCAATGATGCATGATGGCGATATTCTTAGATTACTTTGAAGTGTCAGTCGAGGTATTCATAGATGAGTTTTCAGTCTTCGAAAATAATTAGGACTTCTGTCTATCTAACCTTGAAAAGGTCTTGAAGAGATACGTGGCAACGAATCTTGTCTTGAACTGGGAAAAATGCCACTTTATGGTGGAAAAAGAAATTGTTTTGGGTCATAAAATCTCGAAGGCAGGATTGGAAGTTGATCAGGCAAAGATTGACGCAATTTCCAAGCTACCCCCACTAGTGAACGTAAAAACACTTAGGAGCTTTCTGGGACACGCGTGGTTTTATAGAAGATTTATTCACCACTTCTCCCAGATCACAAGGCCTCTAAGTGCGCTCCTTGAAGCTGACCGAGAATATAATTTTGATGACGCGTGCACTGAAGCATTCAACACATTGAAAGATGTGCTCATCACCGCACCCATTTTGATTGCGCCGGATTGGATGTAACCATTTGCATTGATGTGTGATGCTAGCGGTTATGTAGTGGGCGCAGTTTTGAGTCAGCGCAAGGATAAGGTATTGCATCCTATTTATTATGCAAGTAAAACATTGAATGATGCGCAGGAGAACTATACAACCACAGAGAAGGAAATACTCGCAGTGGTATTTGCATTGAAGAAATTCTAGCAGTTGTGGTGTATACGGATCACTCTGCGATCAAGTATTTGATGACAAAGAAGGATGCACAACTGAGGCTTATACGGCGGGTGTTGCTCCTGCAAGAGTTTGACCTAGAGATCAAAGACCGGAAGGGCACTGAGAACCAAGTCGTTAATCATTTATCAAGATTAGAAAATTGCGAGGTTCAAGGGAAAGAAAAAGATATTGAAGAAAGATTCCCCGATGAGCTGCTGATGTCAGTAGATTTTAATGTTCCCTAGTATGCGGACATTGTGAACTTCATTGTTTGCAGTCAAATACCAGATGATTATACTTACCAGCAGAAGAAAAAGCTAAGACATGATGTCAAATTTTATTTTTGGGATGACCCATTCCTATATCGACTCGGACCTGATCACATATTACGTCGATGCATTCCTGAGCATAATGTCAAGCACATTCGGAAGCTTTGTCATGAGTCCCCTTATGGTGGACATTTTGGGGGGCAGTAGACTGCCGCAAAGGTCTTATAGTGCGACTATTTCTGGCCAACCCTGTTTAAGGACGCCTATGCCCACGTTGTGCAATGTGACAAATGTCAAAGAACAAGGAATATGTTGAAAAGGAATGAAATGCCACTGAAGTCAATCTTAGAGGTGGAATTATTTGATGTTTAGGGAATCAACTTCATGGGCTTGTTTCCATCATTAGAAGGTCATCACTATATCCTGGTCGTAGTTGATTACATATCAAAATGGGTTGAGGCCATCGCATGTGCCAAGAACGATGCGGCCACAATGGCACAGTTTCTTAAGAAGAATATTTTTGCTCGATATGGGATGCCACGGGCCTTAATCAGCGATGAGGGCTCTCACTTTATCAACCGCATAATTACCAACCTGTTGACTAAATTTAACATCAGCCATCGAGTTGCAACTGCTTATCACCCGCAGACTAATGGGCAGGCAGAGATTTCTAACCGAGAGATCAAAACTATCTTAGAGAAGGTAGTCAATACTTCTAGGAAGGATTGGTCACCCAAGCTTGATGAAGCACTATGGGCATACAGGACTACTTATAAAATACCAATTGGCATGTCCCCGTAGCCGTCTTTGGAAAAGCTTTTCATCTACCGCTTGAGTTGGAACATAAGGCGATGTGGGCCTACAAGAAGCTGAAGTTTGATTTAGCAACTGCAGGGAAAGTCTGGAAGCTGAAACTAAACCAGCTGGTCAAATGGCGAAGGGACGCCTATGAAAATGCCAAGATCTATAAGGAGAAAACCAAGAAGTTGCATGGCGACCACATAAACGACCGGACATTTGCCGCAGGTCAACAGGTATTATTATTTAACGCACGTTTGCGATTGTTCCCAGGAAAGTTGAAGTCTCGCTGGTCTGTGCCATTCCGAATCAAGACAATCTTTCCTCACGGCGCAGTGGAACTAACAACTTTAGACGGGAACAACGCGTTTAAAGTCAATGGTCAACGGATTAAGCCGTACTACGGACGCGACTTCGAGCAACGCATGGATACCATTAACTTGGGCAAGTAGGATTAAACCACTTGCAGTGGAAGATGGTAATTCTAAGAACTTCTTTCAATCAGCATCCCTATCTATGTTTACTTGCTTTCTTTACAACTTTCTTTTACCGCTTTCTAAATTCCATTATTTACTGGTCATTAGAATTAGCCTTTAATGCTTTCTATGTTTCCTTTCAATTTAATTTCGTATGTATTCCCATTCCTTTAATTTAGTAGCGTTGTTTGTAAATTTTTGTGAATGACTAGATGAATCATTAAACACCGCAAAGTCCTTTTCGACTTGCGTTGTTGATGAGTTAGAAAGAAAAATAAAAACTGGTATGTAACATGATGATGGATGCATTGTGTGTTAACAAGAGACACCCTGCATCCACTACACCCAAATGCATTGCGTTGAGGGGTATGTTGCACGCGTGTGTGCTCTTTGCCCGTCCTTAGCTAGATGCACTATGTTGACGTAGTGATACACTGGTAGCAACACCATGCGCCCATCCTCCAGAAATGTGTTTAGTTAAGGGGTGTGTTGCAGGAGTACATGCGTGTTGCCCATCCTCAGCAAAAATATATCGCATTTATTGGAAGCGTGGTGTTAATTTTTTTTAATCGTGCACCCGTCTGAATCAAATTTGAAAGAAAATTTCAATTCATTGTTTTTCTAAGTTTAATCAAATTTCTTTTGACTCTTTGTACAGGAAACAATTTTTGTATTGCGTTAATTTGTAATCATTTGTATACTTTGTTAATATTCAATACAACTGAGTAAATATTCACTCTTTTTTGCCTGTGCCTTTTTCTTTATCATCCTTTGTCAATTTTTGCGATGTTCTGGATCTTTTATTTTTGCGATCTTCATTGCGCTGCCATGATGTATTATATGTTTATACTTAGAAACATTTTCCATACTTTGTAAATTCTAACTAACACTTAGTTAATTCTTAGTTTAGCAATACTTTACCTTTTATCTTTTAAAGTTCTGCTCAAATCTTCTTTTTTAAATTTTCTTCTAAGTGTTTGTCTAGTCTATCCAAACAATGCAATGAGAACCATGCGCATCTCTAAATTTGGGGGTAAAGAAGGTCTAAGCAGATGAGATCTAGAATATGCGATCATTAAGAAAATGCGTTCATGTTCTATTAAAAAAAATTTATACCAAACTCCAATGTCAGCGCAAAAGAAAAACTAAAAAACATTCCCAACCTGATAAGTGTTTAGTTGTGAAAAGAGCCTGCTCATAGTTGGATTTTCGTATGACACACGTAGGAGAAAGCCAAAACGAAGGTGGGTTTTCAAGAACAACACAGTATGAAAATGAAAAGAAAAGAAAAAAAGAAAAAAAAAAGAATGCAAGAGACAACTCCTCTGAATATCATGAGTTAAAGTTGAGACTGGCACACAACCGTAGTTGGATGTTCGCATGACACTCGTGGGAACAAGCCAAAACGAAGGGTGTAACCATGATCAACGGTCTCTAATAAATGATGCAAGATTTGACCACCGCATATAGACACATCAAGTTGTTTAAAGAAGAGGTAAACATTCTACCTTAAAATGAGAAAAGCATCTTTGAGTAGAAATGTGTTATATAGAAGAATAAAGTAGGGCTTTGCTAGGAATTAGCAAGGATAGAAGGAAATTGCGTTGTCAAGAAATGTGCCTAAGTGTGACATTTGGAGCAACCAATCGACGCAAAAATATAGGATAGGAATTAAGCATTATTGCCTTAGTAGAAGATATGCTTGAGGAAAAGCATATATCTAAATTTGGAGGTGTGATAACTTGTAGAAATACAAGTTATTTATGCTGCCTTATTCATATATTACGGCCAAAAGAGAGTAAATATGCGTCGATTGTATGAAAATTAGCTAAAAAATACAATAATTATAACTTATTGCAATTACACCCACTAACACCATCAAGAGGGTAGAAAAGGATACTTCTACTCTGTTTTGCAGGAAACCAAGTCACCGCTTGCGATCAAGGCTCAAAGAGAAACTGAACAACGCATCTTCGTTGCATTGCACCCGTCAATAAACAATGAAGAGGTGATTAACGCAATGACGGCGCAATGCGACAGTCGATCCAAAGCTAAACTTCAACCGCATGCGGTAACAAAAACAACACTGCATGCGGGCACATGATCGAAAGATGCAGCTGAGCAACACAAACACGGAGGATTGTGACACGTGTACAACTAACCGTTGTGCATATTCGACGAACTAATTACATAACAGAAGGAATATTTATTCCACCATTTTCGGAATTTCCATAACAATAAGTGGGGTCCACAAGTCAAGAGTCAAAGCTTTTCACCTATAAATACCCTCATAGAATTCACTGAAAGATATACTTGATATGGGGGCTAATTGATGCTAGATTATTGAGAGAGAGGCTGAGCTGAGTGCTGATCGAAGGAAATTCGGGAAGAGAGGAGACAAGGTCGAGAGGTGAGTCCCAGTGTAATTCTGCCAAATCCCCTCCATGAAGCTCTGTACTTAGACCCCTGCTACCGGTTGAGCAAGCCTGAGATGGAAGCTCATCGTTCCATTCACTCCATCTACGCCGACAAACAAATCTCTATCCAGATCGGTGCCAAGACGTTGGTGCTCATTTGTATTCGTTTCTAACTCTATTCATCAACTGTATTCATCTTGTTAATCTCTTCATTCAAAAATCATGTATCAGACGCAATAGTATTATTGAATGTCTTGATCATTTCCATCTTCACTTTTCTGTCTATTTCTATTCCTCCATTAATCGTTTGCTCCATGAAGTTTTCTTAATCCCTTGGTGATTAATATGAATTAAACAAGTAACTTAATTTGTACTAAAGAGATAAATGTGTTTAGCTAAGGCATGTTAGACGACATCTTCACCTGTGAGAGTAGAAGTGAAGATGCCATTCAGATCTGTCGAGAGAAGGTTAGAAGAATGCGTTAACTAAAGTGAGTAGTACTTCCAGAGATGGAAGCAACCTTGCGTTCATCACATTCATCCCTGTTTCACCACAGAGATGTGGGAACGCGGCCGATCACCGAGAAGTGTACGCCAAGGGAAAAGCAGAACCGTACTTATATCTTTAACGTAATTAAGGACTTGCGATGTTTATATTAGTTATATTTTCTCTTTCTGCTTCACACATAAGACTTGCCACCGCATAACACGATCTTTGTATAATCTTCACAGCCAGCCTCAACCTTGGTATCTTGTATCATGTAACCTGTATCTTGTATCATCTTAGCTTAGGTTTACTTTATCGCAATTTACTTTATTATCGCATTTTTTTTGCTTATCTTTACTTTACCGCATTTTTAAATACTTGTACTCACAACCTTTTATAAATTGAAAAATCCTTGGTCGCATGTATCACGAATGTAATGCATGTAACCTAAAACAATTCTTGTGTTCGACCTTGGATCACACCAAGAAACTACTTTGTTCCAATGCAAGGAAACTTGTGACAATGCACAACATACTACAAGAAGATTGATTAATGACCTATATCTAGAAGTAATATCACATAAATCATCATTCATCAATGTGTTGTATGACATAAGATTAGAGATATATATATGTCTATGTCTTTACAAGTCAATAGCCTCAGGGGCCATTTGGGGCACCAAACGAGCTCCGTTCCCAAAACCATCTGGCACATGGCTTTTTATTCATCGTTCTTATCCCCTGTGTCCGTTCTCGGGCTTTTTCGTGATGGAAGGTTCAGGAGAAAAAATTGGGCCCTGTGGCCCTACCCTGCGACACCCCAGCCAAGCCATGCGACACCCGAGCAAACCCATGCGGCACCCCAGCAAGGCATCACGACACCCCCGTAAGGCCCTGGGGGCCGTTTGGGGCACCAAACAAGCTCCGATTGCAAAACTGTCTAGCAAACACCTTTTTTTCATGGTTTTTAACCCCTGGGCCCGTTTTCGCGCATTTCGGGCCGGAAGGTTCGGGAGCAAAAAGTGGGCCCCACGGCCCCAGGGGCTGTTTTTAGGATACCCTCTTTACCTTTAGTATCCCTTTTTCTTATGTTTAGGAATACCAACGCATGTACTTTGAAAATCTTAGGTATTTAAACCTAGTACATCAAGCTCCATTCAACCTTAGCTTTAACCTTAACGCATGCTTCATACTTTGTAAAATAAGTTGGCTTAAATCATGTTGAACTATCTTGTAAAAACCATTAGCATGCGTTAGACATGGAAAACATACTTGGGAAACTCATACATTAATAATCATCATGCGTTGATCATGCTATCAATCATAGAAATAAGTTGTTTGGAATCACATAAAATTTAGCATGAGAATAACTTTGGTCAATCCCTCGACGTCGTATCACTTATGTGCACGTGCTTATAACTGAGTACCGTCATACCTTAGGTACTTAACTAGGATACTTTCTCATTGTCCTTCAGTATCCTTAAGATACCTTCTCATTGTCCTTCAGTATCTGTTGTATAACTAGTTATAAGCATTTAGTTGAACACTAAGGCTTAGTGCTAAAATCATCATACTAGTTCATCATGAAAATGGAGTTACTAAAACATGCTGAAAGTATTTGAACAAGATAACATATTTAAATCATGTCAATTTTCATGGAAAACATGCTTTACTTAGCATGAGAAATAGCTTCAAACATAGGTTGCTTGGCACTTTATATAAACACTTAGCACGAGAAATATCTTTAAAGAAATCATTGTTTCTAAATCATTAAAACATTAAATCATCACATAGGCACTCACAGCTCGTTGGGGCTCTTAACGGGTTATACGCCTCTCCTAGCTCTTCTTGGCCTGAAAGGAACATAATTCCTTGTTAAATTCCTTAGAATTCTTAGCAGAATACCTCAAATAGTTCATTTACTAATGGAACTTTCTTCAACAAAAACACATTGCTTGTGAGACAACCATTATGAGTGAATTCATCCTCATGAGCGAGATCCTCAGGAGCGAGATCCTCATTTCTTTAACAACACTTCAACCTAGCGATATTCACCATACCAACGAGATTTAGCCCACATTTCTAGTGAGATTTCCTTCTTGAGCGAGATCTTCATCACAAAATCAGCGAGATTATCATCCTGAGTGAGATCCTCATCCTCCTCATCTCGCTCTCGCTCTTCACGGTGAGCTATTTGCTTGTTCTTCTCAAGCAACTGTCTGCTTTTACACAGATTCTCTGTTTTAGCTTCAAGAATTCATAACTCAAAATCCTGAACTCTTTCCAAGAAACTTCCTTCTACAAACTTGTTTAAAATTGAGTTAGCTTTCTTACCACATACTTTCAGCCTAAAATTTCGTATCATTTGGCCTGGAGCTTCCAATCTTCACTTTGCGCCCTGCTTAATCCAAGGTTCCTCCTCTTCTGCAAATTCCTCACTTTTTGTTCTTTTGCTCCTACAATCTTTCTCTGGCAAGACAACTTCGAAAACTAGATTCTCTTAGCTTTCAAATGGCATCAATTTCACTAAATTTTCTCATGTAAATTGTCAAAACCAAGCTTTCGAAGTTCCTCTTCCTTTTAATCTTCCTACCGCCTCCCGAGTTCAAGGATTAACCGCCACGTCACCCCATATTTAGTGCCTCCAGCCAAACCAATAATTGAGCTTTCCTATTTAATATTTTTTCTTTTCCCTTCTTAACAACTCCTATAAATAACATGGATTTTCACTTATTAGATATTTAATACATCATTCCTTTGGCTAAACATACTTTTCTAGGAAATTTCTTGTAAGGGGAAGCCCTTACAAGAAATTTCGTCTTCGAAATTTGCTCGGACTTATTTATAACTAGAGTTTTATAACATCCTTTGGTCGTAAACTTTACAACCTTCTTTTTTTCTTTCTTCTTCTTTTTTTTTTACTACGCTTTCGCTGTGTTACTCTGATATGAACTTTGTTCATGGTAAATAATACTAGTATGTATGAACACCTTGGTCATCATAGTTCATTGTATTTGTCACATCCTCTAGTGACTCTTCCATTCTCCACTAAGTCATAGTATTCATTTATTACTGGGATGGTCCTTTTCCATTTCCCAGCAATACCACTGGAACATTCTTTTCTAGTTGTCACACCTTTGGATTAATTGCTAGCTGTGAAATCAATATTTATGTCAACTAGACTTCTCGACCTAACCAAGGGCACTCTTCTTAGGATGTCCTTTCCATCTATACTTGGATAAGACATTCTTTCTACTATAACATTTCCCTTAACGACGCATTTGTCTCGAAAGGTATAAAACTCTTCAGAAGATATTGTAAGATAAAGCTAACCTTGTTGGCCTCATCAATGGGAAAGCCATTTACTTCAGTGATATTGAAGTACTTCATCATGTCCAGGACATGTTCTCTAACAGAGGTCCCCTCCTTCATCCGCTTCGTGTAAATGTGCTTAATTGCCTCGTGTCCAAGGGACCATGATGGTTGCCCAAACATTTCTCTTAATGAATCTATTATCTCTTTAGTCATAGCTAAGGATTCAAGTTTCTTTGCCAAAATATCAGACATGCTGGCAAGAATGTAAACACGAGCCTTTTCATTAGCCTTGACCCATCGGTCGTATGCTTCCCGAATAGTTCGGTTAGCATTTGAGGCTGGGACTTGAGGACATTCCTCAGTTAAGACAAATCTTAGATCGTCAACTACCAGTATTGTGTCTAGATTTGATTTCCATGCCGAATAATTATCACCGTTTAGTTTCTCAGAAGCTAAGAGTTGAATTATCAAGCTATTTATGCTGAAAAGATATATCCTTTTTAGTAAAAAAAACGTTAATCTATTAAATCCAATCAAGTTTAGCAAAAAAAAACTAATAATGTACCCTTCATTATTATATTTTGCAATGATATTTCAAAAGTTTAGAGTAACCTCCACCGAAGGGTAGTTAATTATTCTTCTTTTGAACCAAGACAATCTTGACTAGATGCTAACCCTAGAATAACTCTTTATTCTTATAGCACTTTAGTTATCGCTACTTTGGTCAAGAATATACTAACATCTTAGTAATTCTTGTAAGTGTAACCTTCCATTTTTGGATTTCAGAAACCAGAATCAACATGCTCCCAAAAGTGGAAAGTCAATATGAAAACTGATCTAAGAGAGCCTATCCAAATTTGGAGTTCGCGGTGTTCCGAATCCTATAATACAACCCTCCGAAGGGAAAGGTCGCTCCAAGGCAGATATGCAAGCGCATTATAGGAATCTCATGGTGTGACCTAATGGAAGAGACTGTTGGATATGTTGTTACATACCCCTCATCTACTTACTATGAACTACTTCCCCTATACACCTTGATATTGATCCATGCAAACAATCTCCGAAGGGAGTCCGCTCCTAAGCATGGCCTAAAGCCTTGCATGGACCTCACGATGTGAACTTTTAGGGACGCTAGAGCTAAAAGTACGCTACTTCTCTGTAGCTGAAGTGTTCTATAATGGTTTAGGGTATATATTAAAAAAAAACTTAGAGATATATTTCGGCTAAATTAAACATATCCTAAGTCTAGGTGATAGATCCATGTATAACTCTTATACTGGATTTTAACCTATGATGTCTAGGTGATAAACAAATTTTATTACCTCACATCTCTCATGCATGCTCATTAAAACTAGGATTATTTGACTTAGACGCTAGTTTGATCTACAGGTAGGAGGTGTTCGATAAACCGTCATCTTAAGAACCCCCAACCTTAGACAAGATCTGCCCGGGTAACTAAATAACTCTTTGTTTAACAAGTAATCGACCTATTCTAACACTTTAGAAAAGCCGATTGAAATTGCACCAATTTAATCCTAGGTGAGCATGCAACTTTTACCTTTGTTATAGATTTTAAAGTCTAGGTTATTTTATAACAATTATAAAATAAAATTATAACCATTATAGCCCTAGAATCATACATCTATAGCATACATTCACACTTAATGATCATGATTTAATATAACACTTTATATTAAAAAAAAAAAAAAACTTAACATGCATACTATATACATTATAACAATTATAACATATATCAAATGCATGTACATGTTAACCTATGGTGGGGTTTTAAATCTATATGGCATACTATATGCACAACAAGATTCAAAGTTTAATTAAAACATACATCAACATGCATAATTAATTAAACACCCTACAATGAATTGGTTTTGGCTCTTAAATTAAGTTAACAACTAAATTATTACAATAATAATTTGGTGTAGTACAAAAAACCACTCTCGAACCAGCTTCAAACACACAACCGGCCCAAAAAATCCCAAATCGCCCTAAAAAACTCCAAAAACCAGGTTGAACTGGTCAAACAGGCTCAACTGGACAGGTCCAGACCGGCTGGTCAACGCTTGATGGCGCAGTCAACGAAAGCGCGAGGCAGGTCGACAGAGCGGGCGGGGCGAGAGGGCGCGTAGGTCGCGCTAGACAGCCTCGAGCCAGGTCGGATAGAGTGGGCTGAGAAATCGGACAGGTCGCGAAGTGGGCCAGAGCACTCGTTGACAGCTAGCGCGCGCGGGTTGTGAAGAAACTAGGTCGGGTCTGGGAGTAAATTTGGGTCTGTGAGCTTTTTTTCCTTCATTTTGAAGCTGTCCTCTTTCCTGGAACCGAGCAATTACATCCTAATTTCAACTCTAATGATTCTAGCAAATTTACAGACCCTTTTCCACACATTAATGCTCATAAACATGTGAGCAATTATAAATTAATACTACAAAAAAACTTAATTTAATTACCAAAACCTAAAAACCATTTTAGTTTCCAATCTCAATTTTATCTAATAAATTGATACCCACCACATGCAATTGAGTAAAATTAAAACATGCTCTGATACCACGTAATGGAAAAGTAGGCATGCGCAGTAGAATTAGGATCGATTTTACTCTAATTGCATAAATTAAACATACAACCTTAAATTAGTTAATTAGGGTTTTTTAGAAACATTACCTTTGAAGCTCCCAAAACTTGTCTATCTCTACTCGAACACGAACTGGACAACCATTAGAGCTGACCTACTATCCTCTAAACTCAGAATCGGGTTGTGGGATCCGATAGATGAAGAACCCAAGAGAGAGAAAGAGATGGAAATAGAGGAATGAATTTTGGGTTGGGTTTTGGTTTTTTTCAGACCAATTTTTAAAAATTGACTTTTGCAAAATGTCAAAAAGTTTTTAGTCCAAAATGACAAGCCCATATTTATAGAAAAGGGTCATGCAAAATTGCATGAAACAACTTCATAAAAACCCAACACCTACAATCCACTATCTAAGTGGGCTTAATATCTCCACTTTAAGCCAACACCTAGCCCACTATTTTGTTAATGGAATTATCCAACAAAAGTTTGGATTTTCCCACTAACTTTAGTCAAAGGGCAAAATAGTCATTTTGTGAAAGTTAAACTTTGACCAAAAAGTCAACATTTTGACTTATTATGATTTTTTTCGTGTTGACTAATTTTGACCTCCCGAGCATGAATCCGCATTCTTTTTCTCGAAATTCAAATCACATTTGAATATAAGGTTGGTCAAAGTTTGACTTTTCAGTCAAAAGTCAACTCTTTGACTTTTTACATCTTTGACCATTTCCATTATTTCCGAGCTTCCGAATATGAACATATTCATAATCTTGATATTTAAATCACATTTAAATATTAAAGCTGTATCTCTAAACTAAAAAACCAACCACATCATACATACTTGTCGGTTTCTCTCTCTTCACCTAATTCGAAAAATTCAAATTATTCTATCATATTGTTCTAAGTTTATTCCATATGAACTAGTAGGGGAACCTAATGGACCTATAGATCATGGGCTCCAACGATCCGAGATTAGATGGCTAAACTCTTTGGATGGAGCTAATCAACATTCATTAACTAACTGGTCATTCCACTATAGTCCCGTAGTTGCGCTCCCGTCACTATAGATATATTTGTGTCCATATGATATAACCATAATTAGAAGGCTAATCCTTCACAGGTTGTTCGTAATCTTGGTTGGGTCATAAAAACCGTTTTACCCCTGAGACTACATCTTATTCCTTAAGTTCCACTGATCCTCTAATGAATAATTGGTTTAAGGTCCAACCTATAAACTGAACCCCTCTCGAACCAATGTGAGGGTGGGGCCCCTTACCTAGATTCAGTACTAAAGGGAACAACCTATCTACTATCCCTATATTGGGTAGGAGTGAATTCCGTCTTGCACCCTATGTTCCCAGCTATCCACCTGATCTTACCCTTGAAATGGGAGGGTTATTGGGCCAGCGATAATGAGCTGCCCTCACCTATGTAGATCTAAGGATAATTTCAAGTGAACAGGAGTTCATAGTTAGCTCAAGATTAATATTAAGTTACCTAGGTCATCAATTAACAAAATAGTCAGTTTTATACATAAAACGGCATTTAGAACTTAAAAAGTGACTATTTCATGGTTCAGTCTTATGCAAACTCATTGCATAGGATGCCCCCACTCACATATCTCTATATGAATGATTCAGGATCACATCGTTTGTACTAACTACAAAGTGGGCCGCATCCATAGTGTCCCCAGAATAAGGCACCCAACCTTATTCATATACTATAGACCATTTTGGATATATATTTGAACTTGATCCACATTTATGTCACTACATAAAGTTCAAACTTAAACTTAATAGCCTCGAAACCTTAGTTTATTGGATTCATGAATATAGAATTTATATTTACTAAAGATTTTCAATAATAGCTTTATTGAACAAGAATATGATATTACAAACTACGAGTTTTAGGACATAAAATCCAACAAACTCCCACTTGGACTAAAACTCCAACAAACTCCCACTTGGACTAAAACTCCTAGGAGGATTAAATGATGCTGAATTTAACTATGAGAAATTAATATTACATATGAGTACAATTTACATATGAATACAATAAACTAGGGCATTCACGCCTAACATAATCTCCCACTTGTCTAGTTTAGAAACATCGTAGACCTAACCTCTGTAGGTGACCCTAAAAAACTTTAACCCTAAGGGTTTTTGTATAAGGATCAACAATGTTTTTCTCAGAAGGTATCTAGGTCACTACAACGTCACCACGGTGTACGATTTCTAGGATAAGGTGGTACTTGCGTTCGATGTGCTTTCCCCGTTTATGGCTTCAAGGTTCTTTTGAATTTGCAACTGCACCGCTGTTGTCACAATACAAGGTAATGGGTAGATGCATATTTGGAACAACTTCCAAATCTGTCAAGAATTTCCTCAGCCATACTGCTTCTTTTGCTGCTTCGCAAGCAGCTACGTATTCAGCTTCCATTGTGGAGTCAGCTATACAGGTTTGTTTGACATTTCTTGTCACACCCCGCCCCAGACTACCCTCTTAGGCTTAGAAAGTGCGTGACTGCAGCAGTTATCAACCCTTTTGTTGACACTTACTGCCTAATAACTCTTGCAGAATAACTCTGATACCAAGATATAACTCATATATAGCGAATGCCTTGTAGGCCAAAAATTTATTAATTCAGAAACATAACATGTTTAGAGTCATTACAACACTAGATTCATAAGTCCCAAAGCCCAAAAACCCTAGTCCCTTATGAACAACAATAACATGTGTACAATATTTACGGTAAGCACCTAACAGACAGGTTACAATATTTTTATCTTTTAGTGGCAAAGCAGATGCAGAGCTATCTCCTGAGGATTTGACCGCTACCTGGAGGAAAGGAAAACATTTGAAAACAGGGTGAGCTTGCTAGCCCAGTGAATGACTTATGAAAGATAATTGATTCTCATGCAAAAGTCTCAATGACGAGATTAAACTGAAATATAAACTTCTACAGTAACCTTGTACTGCAGTATAAACATTTTCCAAGCATAAAACATATAAAGCTATTTTGATCATAAAACATTAAAACTATTTCTTAGTTGAGAATAGCTGTGTTGTGGTTAAAATAATCCCAACACCAACTATTAGTCAAGAGAGAACCCTTTTGCTCAATCTCTGACTTCAACTACCTACGTGCATGTGACCATACTAAGTACCGTCATACCTTAGGTACTTCTGCTCAGATACCTTCTCAAATGTCCTTCAGTATCGAGCTACTAGGATACCTTCTCAAATGTCCTTCGGTATCAAGTTAGTCAGGTACCTTCTCAAATGTCCTTCAGCATCAAGTTACGAGGATACCTTCTCAAATGTTCTTCGGTATCGCGTTTTAAGTAAAACTAGTCATAAATGACTTTCTCTTTAAAGCATGTAAAGTATAACACATATAAAAACATGGCTTTAAATCTACTAATGTATGTTGGGTATATTTAACACATATAAATAGCTTTTCAACAATCTTTCCACACATGCATGCGTTTAAAACATAACTCATGGTTTGCTTGGAAATTACTTTGTAAAACTAGATGGCTTGAGAATAATCTTCTTTAAAACATGCTTTCTTTAAAACATTGTAAATATTTTAGTCAAAAATTTTAGTCACTCACCTCGATCGTTTAGGAACCTTTCACTCTAGAAGTTCCTTATTTACCTCCGGCCTCCTTTTTACACCCTTAGAACCCATATTCGATTTAAAACTGAGATTACTAATATTTCTAAGCATTATTTTGAGATACTTCCTTCTACAAACATTTTCTAAAATTTCTCAGAAAGCTTACCCTATAGTATGAGCTCAAAACTTCTCATGATTTGGCCGGAATCACAAAATCTTCAAGACTGGCCTAAGCTTACCCGACAGCCTAACTCTTCTGTCTTCTTCTCAATTTCTAGCCTGATCCTTTGGAGCTTCTTCTCCGGCACCCTACCCAGAAAGCTAGACTTTCAGATCTTTCAGGTGGCTTTGAAATCACCCCAAACGCATGAGTAACCTGAGAGAACTCTTCATCCCAAATTGATGCTGTTTTCCAGACTTCACTATCCACTGTGTCCGCCTTGAAGCTCTATGATCAACGCATGGATTTTGCTCTCAACGCAATGTTTACTCAACTTTCCCACTCTTTTTAAATGTCTTTTGAATTGTGATCTGAAAAATAAATTGACCCTATTTATAGGCATCCAAACACTCTCCAAGGTCGACACCTCCTACTTGGCTACATGTCCAAGTGTTTCTTCCTCACACTATTAATGAAATGTTCAATCAACGCAACCAAGGTGTCCTTCTCATATATAGCCAATGCATGGGGCTCAATTTGCATGTCCTCTTATGCAAGCACCTCATTTGCTTAAGGCTTAAGGATTCCTCCCAAAAAGACACATGTTTGATGACGTCCTCTATACGAGCTCATCTTTCATATGCGTCCACAACCCTTGAATGTTCAACGCATGGTGCCATCGACGCATAGGAACCCTTTGTTCCACTTGGTTTTCCAACTCACCACCATTGCAACCCAACTTAGTCACCGTAAGCCTTAACCATCGCAAGAGCCAGCCACCACCAACGCATAGGATGGCCGCTCGTCCTCGACGCATAACTCACTCAGCATCATCGCAAGGATCGTTTGACATCAACGCATGGACGTGCGGCATGGGCACTGGGCATCACTAGCAGGGCTCGCTCGGCTGCATAGGCACTTGGCAAGGCGCTCAATGCATGGACGCTCGGCAGGGCGCTCGACGCATGGGTGCTTGGCATGGGCGCTCGACGCATGGGTTGGGCCCTTGGCAGAGGCACTCGACGCATGGGCGCTTGGCAGGGCACTGTGCATCGACGCATGCCACCCTTCCAATGCATGCCTTGCCTGCGTCCTCACCTACACTTGTGCCATCCAACCTTCCAACGCATCTATTACAAGTTTTATACTTAGCCAAAATTTCCATGTTTTTTTCCCAAAAGTCAAGCTTCCAAATTCCCTATTTTCTTCTAATTTTTCACCCTTTTCTCTACCCTTCCACACTAGTTTCCACATCAACCTACTCACTACACTAGTCTCAATAAGGAACATACTCAAGTAGAGAAATTAGGATTCAGGGTTCACACTTCTCCACACTACTGGTCCTCTGTTAAGAGTGAACACTAATCTAGGTGTAAACTTTCTAGCATCTTTATCAGTTTGGAAATCAGAGTCAATGTATCCAGTAAGGATCAGATACTTAGCACTATACACGAGCATGTAGTCCCTAGTTCTCTTGAGATACTTTAAGATGTTCTTAACGGCAGTCCAAGGATCACGTCCAGGATTAGACTGGTACCTACTGACGATCCCTACTGAGTAGTAGCATATGTCACGTCTAGTACATAACATTGCATACATCAGGCTTCCGACAGCGGAGGCATAGGGAGTATTTCTCATATCCTCAACTTCTTGAGGTGTCTTAGGACATTGTTCTTTTGATAGATGAATTCCATGTCTGAAAGGCAACAAACCCTTTTTGGAATTCTGTATTTTATATCTAGACAACATTTGGACTATATGAGATGCTTGACACATGGTTAGTGTCCTATTCTTACGATTCCGAACAATTTGGATTCCAAGAATATACCGTGAATTTCCTAAATCTTTCCTTTGGAATTGTGTATCTAGCCATTGCTTGACGTCAGTAAGATATCCTATATCATTCCCAATGAGTAGAATATCATCGACATATAAAACTAAGAACACTATAGTAGAATTGACGATCTTCTTGTAAACACAAGTTTCGTCAACATTCTGTTCAAAGCCATAAGATTTGATCGCGGTATCAAATCTTATATTCCAGGATCTAGAAGCTTGTTTCAACACATAAATGGATTTTTGAAGCACAAACCTTTTGTTCTTGACCTTGTGCAATAAACCCCTCTAGTTGAGCCATATAGATACTATCTTCAAGATCGCCATTTAGAAAGGCTGTCTTGACATCCATCTGCCAAATTTCATAGTCATAAAAGGTGGCAATGGATAAGAGTATTCTTATCAACTTTAACATGGTAACGGGAGAAAAAGTTTCTTCATAGTCCACTCCCTCTCTCTGGGTATAACCCTTTGCCACAAGTCGAGCCTTAAAAGTCTGTACTTTATTCTCTTGGTCTCATTTTCTCTTGTAGATCCACTTACAACCAATTGGTTTCACATCACTTGGTTGATCTACAAGTTTTCAGACAAAATTGAAGTACATAGACTACATTTCAAGGTCCATGGCTTTGACCCACTGATCACGGTCCACATCTTTCATCGCCTGTTTATAGGTCAATGGATCCTCTATGCCGTCATCAGGTATAATGACTTGTGTTTCTGTTAAACCCAAGTAATGGTCAAGCTGCTGAACAACCCTCCCACTGTGTCGAGGCATTCTCAACTCTTGAGAAGGATGTGACTGACTTGATGTACTAGTTTTATCTACTACTTTAGTAGATGAACTAGCTCTATCTGTAGCGTCATTGGAAATTTCATTCAATACTAGTTTTGTGAAACCCGGATGTCCATTTTCCCTACTAAAGGGTTAAGGAAATTAACTAAGTGAAAGTTAAATCCTATGTAGAAGTAAAGGAAATTTCTAAGTGTTGAATAGATTTTTCTTGAGTAGTTTTGAGTTAAGCTTTAATTTATGGAATTTGGCTAAGTGTAAGGTAAAAAAGACCCATGCGTTAGAAGTTAGGAGACATTAACAAATAAGTTGAAAGGGCAATCATACGTTTGTAAGGTTGGACGCATGATTAGCCAAAGTATTGGCAAGAGGCATTGCTAACAGTAACCATGCATTGGAAGCCAAGGAGAAAAATGACCAAGTATTTGACAATGCGTTAGTGTGTGCCATGTTGGATTTTATGTCCTAAAACTCGTAGTTAATATCATATTCTTGTTCAATAAAGTAGTTATTGAAAATCTTTAGTAAATTTAAATTCTATATTCATGAATCTAATAAACTAAGGTTCCAAGGCTATTAAGTTTAAGTTTGAACTTTATGTAGTGACATAAATGTGGATCAAGTTCAAATATATATAGCCAAAATGGTATATAGTATATGAATAAGGTTAGGCGCCTTATTCTGGGGACACTATGGATGCGACCCATTTTATAGTTAGTACAAATGATGTGATCCTAACCCATTCATGTGGAGACATGAAAATGGGGGCATCCTATGTAAAGAGTTTACATAAGACTGAACCATGGCATAGTCACTTTTACGTTCTAAATGTCGTTTAATGTATAAAACTGATTAATTTGTTAATTGATGACTTAGGTAACTTAATCTTAATCCTGATCTAACTATAAACTTTTATTCACTCAAAACTATCCTTAGATCTATATAGGTGAGGGCAGCTCATTATCGCTGACCCAATAAGCCTCCCATTTCAAGGGTATGATCAGGTGGATAGCTGGGAACATAGGGTGCAAGATGGAATTCACTCCTACCCATTATAGGGATAGTAGATAGGTTGTTCCCTTTAGTACTGAATCCAGGTATTGAATAAGGGGCCCCACTCTCTCATTAGCCCGAGAGGGGTTCGATTTATAGGTTGGACCTTAAACCAATTGTTCACTAGAGGATCAGTGGAACTTAAGGAATAAGATGTAGTCTCGTGGGTAAAACGATTTTTATGACCCAGCCGAGATTACGAATAACTTGTGAAGGATTAACTTACTAATCATGGTTATATCAAATGGACACAAATATATCTATAGTGAGGGGAGTGCAACTATGGGACTATAGTGGAATGACCCGTTAGTTAAGATAGAGAAACCGACAAGTATATGTGATATAGTGATCAGTTTTTTAGTTTGGAGATACAACTTATATTTAAATGTGATTTAAATATCAAGAATATGAATACGTTCATATTCAAAAGCTCGAAAATAATGGAAATGGTTAAAGATGTAAAAAGTCAAAGAGTTGACTTTTGACTTTGAAAAGTCAAATTTGACCAACCTTATATTCAATTGTGATTTGAATTTCGAGAAAATGAATGCGGATTCATGCTCGGGAGATCAAAATTAGTCAACACAAAAAAAATCATAAAAGTCAAAATGTTGACTTTTTTTCAAAGTTTGACTTTGACCAAATGACTATTTTGCCCTTTGACTAAAGTTAGTGGGAAAATCCAAACTTTTGTTGGATAATTCTACTAACAAAATAGTGGAGACATTAAGCCCACTTAGTGGATTCTAGGTGTTGGGTTTTTGTGAAGTTTTTTCATGCAATTTTGCATGGTCCTTTTCTATAAATATGGGCTTGTGTTTTTTTATTAAAAACTTTTGGAGATTTTGCAAAATTAGTTTTTAAAATTGGGCTGAAAAAAAAAACCAAACCCAACCCAATTTCACTATACTTTTTCCATCTCCTTTTCTCTCTCTCGGTTTCTTCTTCCATCGGGCCCCACAACCCGGTTCTAAGTCCAGAGAATAGTAGGTCATCTCTAGTGGTGGTCCTTTCGTGTTTGGGTGGAAATAGATGAGTTTTGGGAGCTTCAAATGTATTATTTCGAAATAACCCTAATTAATTCTTTTAGGGTTACATGTTTATTTTGGGCAATTAGAGTAAAATCGATTCGTATTTCCACTGCCCATGTCCATTTTTCCATCATGCCATGCGTTGGCCATTAGACTTTGAGAGGTTATTTGGGAGGTTAGTAGTGCATGCAGCAACCAAGGTCTTGGAAAGGTTAGAAAACACATGCGGCAGCCTCAAGTTGGGTATCTAAGGGCGCTGGACGTTGGCTGCGTTGGATGATGGATGCATTGGATGCATTGGATGTGTTGGATGTGTTGGATGATGGATGCGTTGGATGCATTGGATGCGTTGGATGATGGATGCGTTGGATGTGTTGGATGCGTTGGATGATGGATGCATTGGATGTGCTGGATGGGTTGGATGCATTGGATGCATTGGATGATGGATGCATTGGATGCGATGGACGCGATGGATGCGACAGTGCTATATTATGCATTGGTGATGCATTATGCGTTGGTGATGCAATATGCGTTGGTGATGCACTATGCGTTGGTGATGTGCTATGCGTTGGTGATGTGCTATGCGTTGGTGATGTGCTATGCATTGGTGATGTGCTATTTGTTGGTCATTCAAGGGTTTGTGGACGCATGCGCCAGTTGATGGTGTCTGGACATAGGTAGGTTGCAGCAATGGATGGGTGCATTTGTTGTTAACGCATATGAGAGTTGATAGACGCATGCAAGGTCGTCATCCTAACATGTGGCTTCTTGGGAAGAAACCTTAAGCCTTAAGCAAATGAGGTGGTTGCACAAGAGGACATGCAAAATTAAGCATTTTTCAGGCTAAGGATGAAGAAGACACCTAAGATTGCATTTATTGAACATTGCGTTGATAGTGTGAGGAAGAGACACTTGGACATGTGGCCAAGTAGGAGGTGTCGGCCTTAGAGATATCTTGGACGCATATAAATAGGGCCAAGGACTTTAGATGAGAACTCAGTTCTCTTCAAAGGACATAAAAAGAGTGTATTGGGAGGAGGCTATGCGTTGATGGTAGGACCATGCATTGGTCAAGAGGTTCCAAGAGGGGAGATGCTGTCGAACAAAAAGGACAAGAAGTAGCATCAACTTGGGATGATGAGTTCTCCCAGAATACTCGTGCATTTGAAGTGATTTCAAAGCCATCTGAAATCTACGTGAGTCTAGTTTTTAGGGTAGGGCCACCAGAGAAGAAGCTCCAAGGAATCGGGCTGGAGAATGAGGACAAGACAGAGGGGTCGAGTTGTCGGGTATGCTGGGCCAGTCTTGATGTTTTGATGTTTCCGGCCAAACCACGAGGAGTTATGAGCTAAGATTTTGAGAATCTTCCTAAGACATTTTAGAACATGTTTGAAGAAGGAAGTATCTTAAAATAAGTTCTAGAACTGCGAGTAATCTGAGCTTCAAGTTGAATCTGGATCGTAGGGCTCAAAAGGGATCCCGAGGTGACCAAGGAACTTCTAAAGAGAAAGGTTCCTAAATGATCAAGGTGAGTGGTTATTGTGTGTTGTATTGTTGATATAATTTCTATATATAGGTAAATATATATATATAGGGGATAATGTTAAATTGGCATGATCAGGGATATATGTTTATCTGATTACTATGCTTGTTAAGATATTGCTTGTATGTTTGTTTTGGAAACTGAAATTGTACCTGGGAAATATAGTTAGCATGCTTGAAAAGGTACTTGCTGGGAAAATATAGTCGGCTTCGATCGGTGGGAAATGATAGTCAGTGACGAAATATAGTTAAATTACCTAAGCATAGCTAGTGGGAAAATAGTCGATGTGCACACGGTGGGATAATAGGGTACAGGGAAAGCTTCCACAAGAATTGTTGATACATTGCTTTAATATACGTGTGAAAGTGCTGGGGAAAAATGTATGATCATGCGAGGGATAACCAGCGGTAAAGCTGAAAATGTTCATATTATGTAATAACCAGCGTGATAACCAATGGTTAAGTTGGGGCTGATTGTTTTAACCAGCGATTGAGCTGGGGATAGTCCAGCGGTTTGGTTGGAAAAATAATATTAAACTTGTCGTAATGTTCTTGTTGACTATGTATTGATTTCCAAAAAGTATATTTCTGCAGTCAAAGTTATTTGTATATCTGAAGGCACCATTCACTAGGCTTTATAGCTCATGCTTTCCAAATGTTTTTCTTTTCCCTCCCCCACCCCCCCCCCCCACCCCAGATAGCAAAAGGTAAGGAGTTCTATGGTGCTACTAAAGACAAGGTCTGCCACAAGCCACAGTTATACTTCCGGAGAGTTTTACGGTTGTTGATTGTAAACTTGTTGTTAAGTGTTGGAGTTGTATAAACATTTCATTGTTGTAATATAAAATGGGCCTACTTATTCAGTTGGTAGTTGAATTTGTTCATTGGTATTAGAGTTATTTCCGCAAGAGTTATCAGGCAGTAATGTCAACAAAAGGGTTGAAACTACTGCAGTCATGTCCTTTCTCAGGCTTAGAGGATAGTCTAGGGCGGGGTGTGACAAGTTTACTGCATGGTTGATGACTTCTTATGTGGTCTTCCTCTAAGAATGTGGCATTTGTCGATACAAATACCTTATTCTCTTGAGGATGATAAAACAGACCACCCCTTGTTTCCTTTGGATAACCTACAAATAGGCATAATTTTGATAGTGGATGTTGCACAAATGTAGTAAGTAGTTTTCTTGTAAAAAGACTCCAGCTCGCTACTCGTCCACATCCAAAACCATATAAAATTCAATGGTTAAAAAACAAAGGAGAATTGAAAGTAAACTCCCAAGTTGTTATTTCTTTTACTTTGGGAAGATATAAGGATGAGGTTCTTTGCGATGTAGTACCTATGCATGCGGGTGATATGTTATTGGGCTGACCTTGGCAATATGATCGAGAAGTCATATATGATGGTTTGTTGAACAAGTACACATTTACTTTGAATGGGAAGAAGTTTACTTTGCTTCCATTATCTCCATATGAAGTACAATGCGATCAAGTGAATTTAGAAAATAAAAGAAAAGAATTTGAGGATCAAGAGAGGAGAGAAGAAAGTAAGTTATAGGAGAAGAGCGAAAAAAAGGAGAAAAGTGAGGGGCAAAAGGTGAGTGAAAACCAAGAGAGAAAAAAGAGTGATTTTGAGGAAAAAAGAAAGAGTGTGAGTTTGGTTATGAGAAAGGGGGAAGAGAGGAATATGTTTTCATTCGAAGCACCAAACTTTGTACTTATGTGCAAAGGAATGTGTTTAGTAACTGAACCTAACTCTAATGATGGTTTGCCTAGTGCTTTTAAATCTCTTTTGCAGGAATGTAATGACATGTTTCCACATGAAGATGAACCTATGGGTCTACCTACTTTTGAGCACAAAATTGACTTCATACTCAGGGCAACAGTTCCAAATATGGTGGCCTACTGGACCAATCCAATCGAGACCAAGGAAATTCAAAGGCAAGTGGAAGAACTCATGGATAAAGGTTATGTTCGCGAAAGCATGAGTCCTTGTTTGGTTCTAGTCATTTTAGTGCCCAAGAAAGATGGAACATTGAGGATGTGTGTTGATTTTTGAGCCATCAACAAAATAACGATAAAGTATCGACATCCTATTCCTATATTGGATGACATGCTAGATGAATTACACATGGTGCAAACTTGTTTTCAAAAATTGATCTTAAAAGTGGTTACTGATCTGTGTTATTATGTGATGAAATAATTGAGTAGAATGCGATGGTGGAATATGTGTTGTGCATGCAAGTTTTCTCAACAAGATCTAAGTATAAACCCTATTGAGTTGCCTGGTAAGCCCAAGGTCGAACACAGGGACTAAGGAAACATGTAATTTTCGATTACTTTGCGGTAACAAATAATTCAATGCGTTGGTTGGTTTGTTATTTAAGGTATAAAGTTTATGCGACGGAGTCGAGAAAAGAGTTAATAATACGAAAGATGCGATGAGTATGCAAGGGAACGGGTTGAAAAGGGATTTAGCTAACACTTCCTAGGATTGCGTTCATGTTATGTGATCATGCTACATGCATACAACAGCAAGTCATCTCTCAATGCAAATGCTACGACTTCTAGTTTTAGAACGCATGCGATGTATGCAATGATGTCTATAGGACTTACCTCTAAGCCTCTATTCTTATCTATGAGATGATGAATGGCACATACATACACAAGGCGACCGCATACTACCATAACCTATCTCTAGGGTGCATGTTGGCAAACAGATCTTATCTCTAAGTCTCTATCTCTTGCTTATGCAGATCTAATCTTGCTTTCTCAAGTCTAGATTCTAACCTAGCTCTCTAAAGTTTTAGGTTCTTTCTTTAGACTCTCTCTCGAGTAGCTCTAAAGGGGTGATGGACGCAACATAAGACAAGATGATCGCATGCAATAAAGATCCTAGGTCATGTTAGCTAAGTACTTCTCAATCCATTCAACAATTTTAGCTACTCATGCGTATTATAAAGAGAGTGAACAGATGTAGAAATGCAAGTTCCATTCTATATACGTAATCAAAGTATAGAATGACAATGTGAAATAAAGATAAAGAGCCTAGTAGCAATTTCTTGCTTCCCAAGGCTTTTACATTGTTCTTTTCTACTCTGCTAAGATATGCTTGCTCTTGCAAGAGTCGACCCTCTCTATTTTCCATGCTCCCGTCACTCTCTCAAGCTGACCAGGACGACCTTTCGGTAACTTCTCCCTTTTCTTGCTTTCGCCTTCTAAGTATAAGAAAACTAAGAACAAGGCTAACTATCGTTTATATGGTGAACTCTCTAACTGGGCGAACTCCTTCAATGAAGGTGGCCTTCGGTATTTATAGAGCTTCAGGTGAAAAGTTTTTCTCTCATATGATTACGCTGATGGGATGACATTAATTCTCTGTTTGATGTGCCGAATAATTGTCACTGAAAAGTTGAGTGTAATTGCTATGGTGTCGTTAACAGCTTGTCAACTTAATTTGGTATCGACCGTCATCAACTTTTTATCCCATCGTGATTTATTAAACTTTCATCTTGATGCCCCAGCTCTTATGCAGCCACCTTTTTTAGCAGATTTTCGCGAGCGCATATGATCGCATAGCCTTGTGGCCGCAATCTTTTAATGCGCTCAGACGTTAATTGTCATACCCCCTCCCGGATTATCCTCTTAATCTAAAAAAGGATATGACCGCGGTAGTTACTAGCCCTGCTGCCAGCACCCACCACCTTAGCCCTCTAATCTAAATGCCAACCTGTTAAACATTAATAATGTATGCATACGGTATACCTCCTTAAGGTTCTACAAAATATTATATAAACACATGCATACAGCCATGATATAACATCCAAGGGGAGAAACATTCACAGATGGGCCCAAACATCTCTAACAAGGCCCTAGTCCCTCTCAAAACATGTGTACATAAATAGATCATCAACCTAAATCTTCTTAATAAGCTGAGTCTTTCAGTGGCAAGTAGTAGCAGGATCAACCCTGTGGAATCTGACCGCTACCTGAGAAGGGAAAACACAAAAATTCTGTGAGCTAAAAGCCCAATGAGTGGCTATAGAATCGTATAACATCATGCATTACATCACTATAAAAATGTAAATATACTAATGCTTCTTAAAAAATTGTCTCTAAATGTAGCTTTAAACCATTCTTAGACATCATCAAACATCATTATTCCCTAGTTGAGAACGAGCTTAGATGCTCTATCTCCCAACGTTTATTACCGGCCAAGAGATCCATACTTTGGCCTCTAATTCAGAACCGCCTACGTGCACGTGGACATATAAGTACCATCATACCTTAGGTACTTACACTCAGATACCTTCTCAAACATGTCCTTCAGTATCGAGCTACTAAGATACCTTCTCAAATGTCCTTCGGTATCAAGTTGGTCAGGTACCTTCTGAAATGTCCTTCGGTACCGGGGTATTTTATAGCATCAAATTAAGTTCCATTGCCTACCATCTACACAAGAACTCGTTCTCTCATAGCCTTCCTCTAGGAAGCATATTTCAACATTAGAAACTTAACTTTTGTAATGACTACATGACATACCTTGGTCTGTGTTACATATATACAAGCCGGGAAACATGCGTTAAGTTATTCTCCAACCATTTATTGCTTAAGGGAGTATAAATTCATCATTAATGTCACTGTAACTTACTTGATCTTATATGCAAAAGTATTAGAGACATTAATTCACTTAGTCACTCACCACTTGTTAGGGCTCTTAACAGTTTATACGCCTCTTCTAGCTATTCATGGCCTGAAAGGACATAATTACTGGTTAAACTACCTAGAATTCTTAGTAAAATACCTCAAATAGTTCATTTACTGAAGGAACTTTCATTAACAAAGACAGCTTTACTGGTGAGATCCTTATGAGTGAGATCCTCCTCATGAGCGAGATCAGCGAGATCCTCATGAGCGAGATCAAGCTTTTCCTGGCAACTTTCATCCTAGCGATACTCACCTTACCAGCGATACTCAGCCCGATTTCTAACGAGATTTCCTTCTAGAGCGAGATCCTCATCACAAAATCAGCGAGATTTCCTTCATAAGCGAGATCCTCATTCCCATATCTCGCTATAACTTTCCACGGTGAGCTGTTTGCTTGCCTTCCCAAGTAGCTATCTGCTTATGCATCAATTCCTTGTTACAACTCAAAATTCAGAGCTCTTTTCAAGAAACTTCCTTCTACAAACTTGTTTAGAATTGAGTTATCTTTCTTACCTTAAACTTTCAGCTAAAAATTTCTTATAGTTTGGCCTGGAACTTCTAATATTCACCTCAGGACCTGATTAATCTGAGGTTCTACCTCTTCTATAAATTCTCCACTTTTGTTCTTCTCCTCTTGCAATCTTGCTCCGGTAGGACAACATTGAAAACTAGATTCTCCTAGCTTTCAAATGACACCAATTACACTAAATTTTCTTTTGTCAATTGCCGAAACCATGCTTTTGAAGTTTCACTTCCCTTTTCATCTTTATGCCGCTTCCCGAGTTCAAAGATTAGATTTCCACATCACCCCACACTTAGTGCCTCCAGCCAAACTAATGAATGAGTTTCTTCATTTAATATATTTTCCTTCCCTTCCTTTATAATCCCTATAAATAAACATGAATTTCTACTTAATAAATATGTAATACAAAATTCCTTTGGCTAAACATGCTTATCTAGAGAACCTAGAGTTCGGGGTTTACAATCATCTACCCCTTAAAAGAAATTTTGTCCTCGAAATTTACCTGATATGTCATTTAAAAAGTTGAAGATATTTCATCCTCATTTGCTCTTCAGGTTCCCAGGTTGCTTCCTCGATTCCATGATTACGCCATAATACCTTCACCAAAGGAATGGTCTTATTTCTGAGTACCTGGTCTTTTCTGTCTAAAATCTCGATGGCCTCTTTCTCATATGATAAATCCTTTTTGAGATGTACTGGTTGTGCTGCTAGTATGTGCATAGGGTCAGGCATTTATCTCCTTAACATTGACACATGAAATACGTCGTGAATAGGAGCTAGCTCCATCGACAATTGCAACCTATATGCTACTGGACCAACTCGTTTCATAATTTCATATGGTCCGATGTATCGTGGACTTAACTTCCATTTTCTCCCAAATCGGAGAATTCCTTTCCATGGGGACAGCCGAAGAAATACCCGATCTCTGACTCCAAATTCTAGTTCTCTTCTTCGCATAGCTCTTCTGTCTATCGCGAGCTGCCTTAAGATTATCCCTGATAAGTTTCACATTCTCTGTTGTTTGTTGAACTAATTCTGGACCCAGTAATTGTTGTTCTCTGACTTTGTTCCAGCATACTGGGGTCCTGCAAGGTCGGCTGTACAATGCTTTATAGGGAGCCATTTCGATACTAGAATGGTAGCTTTATTGTATGCAAATTCATTCAACGGTAAGTGTGTATCCCAACTTCCTTTGAATTGTAATACACAAGCTCTTAACATATCTTCCAGTGTCTGTATAGTTCTTTCCGACTGTCCATCTGTTTGTGGATGAAAAGTCGTACTGGAATGCAATTTAGTGCCCATAGCCTTTTGTAAACTAGGCCAAAATTTTGAAGTGAACCTCAAGTCCCGGTCTGACACTATCGACACTAGAGCTCCATATTGACTGATTATCCTATCCACATAAATCTTAGCTAGATGGTCTAGTGTAGAAGTATCTTTTACTGGTATAAACTTGGCCGTCTTGGTTAGTCTATCGATTATTACTCAAATGCCATCAAATCCTGAGGGTGTCTTAAGCAATCCAAATAGAAAGTCCATTGTCACATGCTCCCACTTCCACTCAAGCATTGGGAGTGGATTGAGTAATCTTGCTGGTCTTTGTCTCTCAGGTTTTACTTGTTGACAGATTATACATCGGTCCATATATTCTGCTATGTCTCTCTTCATCCTAGGCTACCAGTAAGATTTCTTCAAATTTCTATACATCTTGGTGCTTCCTGGATGCATAGCATAAGCAGAACTATGTGTTTCCTCTAGAATGGATTGTTTAAGCTATAGCTTGTTAGGCACACACATTCTCCCCTCCTTTTCTAGTACATTGTATGCTCCTAGTTGAAAGTCAACCCTGATGCCCTTACTTACATCATCAGCAATCTTCTGAAGATTAGGGTCTTTCAACTGATCCTGCTTAAGGTTTTCTACTAAGGTAGGCCTTATCTGGAAAGTAGCCATCATGCCTCTTGATGGTTCCACTGATAAGGCGGTTCTAGAATTTCTGAACTCCTGCAATAGCATTCCTCTTATTGAACCAATAATGGTCTTGGGTCCCGAGGATTTCCTACTTAGTGCATCTGCTACAACATTAGCCTTACTAGGGTGGTACTCGATGGAATAGTCATAATCTTTAATCAATTCAATCCATCTTCATTGTCTTAGATTCAACTCTTTTTTATCAAAGATATATTTTAAGCTTTTGTGATCTGTAAATATTATGTAGCTCTCCACAAATAGGTAATGTCTCCACAACTTCAGAGCCAAAACCACTACTGCCACCTCCAGATCATGCGTAGGGTAAATGCTCTTGTGTTTATTAAGTAGACGAGAGGCATATGCAATCACCTTCCCATCCTGCATCAACACACATCCCAATCCTTGTCGGGATTCATCACAATAAATCTCAAATTCCTTACCTAGAACAGACAAGGTAAGCACTAGTGCTGATACTAATCTCTGTTTCAGCTCCTGAAAACTATGCTCACACTCCGACGACCATTCAAACCTCATGCCTTTCTTGGTCAGGTTCGTTAATGGAAGGGCTATCTTAGAGAAACCTTCCACAAACCTCCGATAATAACCTACCAAACCTAGGAAACTGTGTATCTCTGAAGCAATCGTGGGTCATTCCCAATTAACTATTGCTTCCGTCTTCTGGGCATCTACACTAATGTCATATGCTGAAACAACATGCCCAAGAAATACCACCCGATCTAACCAAAAATCACATTTACTGAATTTAGTATACAACTGCCTATCTCGTAGCGTCTTCAATACTATCCTCAGGTGGGTTATATGATCCTCTCTACTACCATAATACACCAGTATATCATCAATGAATACTATCACGAACTGGTCCAAGTAGGGATGAAATATCTTATCATAAGATCTATGAATACCGTAGGGGAATTTGTCAGTCCGAATGGCATTACTAAAAATTCATAATGTCCATATCTTGTTCTAAATGTCATTTGAAGAATGTCAGCTTCCCTCACTTTCAGTTGATGATAACCCAATCTCAAGTCTATCTTTGAAAACACCATGGCTCCTCTTAGCTGATCAAACAAATCATCAATGCATGGTAACAAACATTTGTTATTAATCGTTACCTTATTCAGCTGCCTATAGTTGATACACAATCTAAGTGTACCGTCTTTCTTCCTCACAAACAATACCAGAGCTCCCCAAGGCGATACACTAGGTCGAATATATCCCTTTTCAATCAACTCTTGCAGCTAAACCTTTAATTCTTTCAACTCAGTCGGTGTCATTCTATATGGTGCTTGCGATATAAGAGTTGTTCCTAGAATTAAGTCAATAGTAAACTCCACCTCTCTGTCGGGTGGTAAACTCGATAGTTCTTCAGAAAATACATCCCGAAACTCATTTACGATTGGGAAATCTTCTGGGTTCAGCTCTTTCCTTTGAGCAACCAATACATGAGCCAGATAGGCTTTACATCCCTTGCTCAACAGCTTCTGAGCTTTCACTGCCGATATCAGATTCCCTGCAGCTAATCTTTTGATTCCTGTCAGCATTACATCATGGCCGTTTGATTTTCTAAGCACGACCTCCTTCTTGTAACAGTCTACTGAAGCACGATACTTACTTAGAAAATCCATCCCCAGGATAGCATCAAACTCCAACAGTTCTAAGGGAAGTTAATCAACATAGAAGTTCTGACTATTGATCAGTACCTCACAATGATTATAACATCTACCTACTATTATCACATCTCCCATAGGGTAGAGATAATTAACTCTTCAAGCATATGTTCAACCAACCTATCTATACTTGATGCATACATGCTAGATATAAATGATGTGTGACACCAGGGTCAAATAAAACATAAGTAGACTGTCCACATAATTGACATTACCAGTCACAACATCTGGAGACTCCGCTGCCTCCTGGTGTGTCATGGCGTACACTCGCCCCTGCTGCTGGTGTCGACCTACGACATTCTTCTGCTTGGCACCACTTGACCCTTTGCCTCGATTTCCAGCATTCTTTGGTTGGTTAACTGTCTTGGAGGTTGTTTGTTGTGCTATTGGGATGTCCCTGTTCACCTGGGGACAGTCCCTCTTGAAATGCCCTGTTTATCCACATTGGAAACATACATCTCTGCCACTATAACATGCCCTAAAATACCTCTTGCCACAACTAGGGCACGTCGGTCTCTTGTCTGTGCTGGCTACCGACTCACCAGCTCATGGCATCTTTGATCGGTTAACTACATTGGCCGAGGGTCTCGTTTTTCTTTTCTTGGATCCCTGCCAACTTGTTCCCCTGAATTGGCTTCCACTAGTATGAGTTGCAACTGGAGGTGGGGATCCCCTATCTCTAGGCCATACTACTGCCTCACTGCCTCTTGGAAACTGCTCATCATCTGCCAAACTCCGCTTGACTCATGTTTTTGTTTCTACTGACTGGTTAAAATCTAGCCAATTGGCCGTAGACGTCACCGAAGTTCTAATTTCTTTCCTTAAACCCTGTTCAAACTTCCTGTATTGATCTCTTTCCTCAGAAATAATCGGTTGGGCGTATTGCAACTCTGTAAATTTCTACTCGTACTCTGCCACCGACATCGTTCCTTGCATTAGGTTGAGAAACTCATCCCTTTTCGCATCTCGAAACGAGCTGGGGTAGTACTTTTCATCAAAGGCCTTCCTAAACTCAGGCCATAACATCGCATCTGTACTGGCTCGTCTGGTGGATATCACTTTCCACCATTTCTCTACTTCTTTCTTTAATAGGAAGGTGGCTAGCCCTACTTTCCTGTCCTTTGGAGAACTCATAACATCGAAACATTTTTCAACTACATCCAGCTATAACTCGGCTTCAGTTGGGCCTGCTGTACCTTCAAATTTCACAGCCCCTAGGGCTTTAATCCTCTCAATACCATATTTCTTCTCTGGGTCGGCTCGTACGGAGCCCATACTAGCTGCTAATCTCTGCACTATCTTGTAAAAAACTATATCTTCTATCTAAGAATCTGCACTTGCCTAGGGAGTACTAGACTCTCCCTCAAACATCATTTTCTGACCCACTGGATCATTCACCTTCTTTTTCCCACCCGGTGGGTTCTCTCTAACCTCCAGGCCCCAATTGGTAGGATCAGTATTCCTGCCACCTGTCTAGTTACTCGGTCTGCCACATTGCCTCGACATTTCACCTAATATAATGTACACATGTTAGGGACTCACACTTAGGGACTTCAACCTATGCATGAACTTCACCTCTCATTCCCAAAATCTTGTGCTCTAATACCAACTTTTCACACCCCCTCCCAGATTACCCTCTTAATCTAAAAAAGGATATGACAGCAGTAGTTACTAGCCCTACTGCTAGCACCCACCACCTTAGCCCTCTAATCTAAATGCCAACCTGTTAAACATTAATAATGTATGCGGTTCTACAAAATATTATACAAACACATGCATACAGCCATGATATAACATCTAAGGGGAGAAACATTCATAGATGGGCCCAAACATCTCTAACAAGGCTCTCATCCCTCTCAAAACATGTGTACATAAATAGATAATCAACCTAAGTCTTCTTAATAAGCCGAGTCTTTCAGTGGCAAGCAGTAGCAGGATCAACCCTGTGGAATCTGACTGCTACCTAAGAAGGGAAAACACAAAAATTCTGTAGCTAAAAGCCCAATGAGCGACTATAGAATCGTATAACATCATGCATTACATCACTATAAACATGTAAATATACTAATGAGTATCTCAAACAATTGTCTCTAAATGTAGCTTTAAACCATTCTTAGACATCATCAAACATCATTATTCCCTAGATAAGAATGAGCCTAAACACTTTAGCTCCCAACGTTTATTACTGGCCAAGAGACCCATACTTCGGCCTCTCATTTAGAACTACCTACGTGCACGTGGCCATACTAAGTACCATCATACTTAGGTACTTCCGCTCAGATACCTTCTCAAACATGTCCTTCAGTATCAAGCTACTTGATACCTTCTCAAATGTCCTTCGGTATCAAGTTGGTCAGGTACCTTCTTAAATGTCCTTCGGTACCGGGGTATTTTGTAGCATCAAATTAAGTTCCATTGCCTACGATCTATATAAGAACTCATTCTCTCATAGCCTTCCTCTAGGAAGCATATTTCAACATTAGAAACTTAACTTTTGTAATGACTACATGACATACCTTGGCCTGTGTTATACATGTACAAGTCGGGAAACATGCATTAAGTTATTCTCCAACCATTTGTTGCTTGAGGGAGTATAAATTCATCATTAATGTCACTGTAACTTACTTGATCTTATAGGCATAAGTATTGGAGACATTAATTTACTTAGTCACTCATCACTCGTCAGGGCTCTTAATGGTTTATACGCCTCTCCTAGCTCTTCTTGGCCTGAAAGGACATAATTCCTGGTTAAACTACTTAGAATTCTTAGTAAAATACCTCAAATAGTTCATTTACTAAAGGAACTTTCATCAACAAAGGCAGCTTTACTGGTGAGATCCTCATAAGCAAGATCAGCGAGATCAAGCTTTTCCTGGCAACTTTCATCCTAGCGATACTCACCTTACCAGCGATACTCAACCCGATTTCTAGCGTGATTTTCTTCTAGAGCGAGATCCTCATCACAAAATCAGTGAGATATCCTTCATAAGCGAGATCCTCGTTCCCATATCTTGCTATAACTCTCCACGGTGAGCTGTTTGCTTGTTCTTCAGTAGCTGTCTGCTTATTCACTGATTCCCTATTACAACTTCAAAAATTCACAACTCAAAATCCAGAGCTCTTTTCAAGAAACTTTCTTCTACAAACTTGTTTATAATTGAGTAACTTTCTTACCTTAAAATTTCAGCTACAAATTCCTTATATTTTGGCTTGGAGTTTCCAATCTTCACCTCTGGCCCTGATTAATCCGAGGTTCTACAATCTTTCGTGGCAAGACAACCTTGAAAACTAGATTCTCCCAGATTTCAAATGGCACCGATTTCACTAAATTTTCTCTTGTCAATTTTCGAAACCATGCTTTTGAAGTTTCATTTCCCTTTTAATCTTTTTGCCGCTTCCCAAGTTCAAAGATTAGATTGCCACATCACCCCACACTTAGTGCCTCTAGCCAAATTAATGAATGAGTTTCTTCATTTAATATATTTTCCTTCCCTTCCTTCATAATCCCTATAAATAAACATGAATTTCTACTTAATAAATATGTAATACAACATTCATTTGGCTAAACATGCTTATCTAGGGAACCTAGAGTTCGGGGTTTACATTAATTTCTTCGGATCGCATTTCCGCCTTGCGCCAACGCATTTTCTACACAAAATACATAAGTTAGCTGGTTTAATGCGATGGACGCATGCAATTGCAATGTTGTGAACTTAATGCTTTTGGACGCAATATTGTATATTTTTACCATCGCAATCCTACATTGTTTTATGACTTTGTGCTGAAATAACGTGCATTTTTACCCATTATCAGTTACCATCAATTTTGAATGCATGTGGGAGATGAGTGGACAATTACTTTCAACAAAAAATTTGGTCTTTATGAGTGGCTTGTTATGCCATTTGGTCTTACCAATGCACCAAGTACTTTTATGAGGCTAATGAATCATCTTCTGAGAGAATACATTGGAAAATTTGTTGTGGTATACTTTGATGATATTCTTGTTTACTCTAAAAATTTGAAAGAACATATATTGCATGTCAAGACAATTTTGCTTAAGCTTAGAGAAGAAAAGCTTTATGCCAATTTCAAAAAGTGTAGTTTTTGTCTAGACAAGTAAATTTATTAGGATTCATTGTTGGAAAGGATGGGGTGAAAGTTGATGAAGAAAAGGTCAAAGCTATACGAGAGTGGTCAACACCCACCAATGCAACCGAGGTGAGATCTTTTCATGGTTTAGCTAGTTTTTATAGAAGATTTATTAAGGATTTCACTTGCATAGCCTCACCGTTGAATGAACTTATGAAAAAGAATGTGAAATTTGAATGGAAAGAAAAGCAAGAAAATGCATTCAATGAATTGAAAGATAAATTGACTAATGCACCTTGTCTTGCTTTACCTAACTTTGACCAATCTTTTGAAATTGAATGTGATGCAAGTGGGATTGGGATTGAAGTTGTTTTGATGCAAGGGAATTGGAGCTGTTTTGATGCAAGAAAAGAGGTCAATCATGTTCTTTAGTGAGAAGCTAAATGGAGCACAACTTAGCTACCCCACATATGATAAGGAATTACATGCACTTGTAAGGGCTTTGCAAGTTCGGCAACATTACTTGTGGCCAAAAGAGTTTGTCATCCACACGGATCATGAAAGCTTGAAGCATCTCAAAAGCCAAACAAAGTTGAACAAGAGGCATGCTAAATGGGTAGAGTTCATTGAGACATTTCCATATGTCATTCATTACAAGAAAGGTAAGGATAATGTGGTGGTTGATGCATTATCAAGAAGGTATGCATTGTTTTCTTCCCTTAGTGCAAAAATTCTTGGTTTTAAACACATGACTAATTTGTACAAAGTAGAGACATCTGAATTTCATGATGTGTATATTCAATGTTTAGGGTAAAACGCGCATGATTATATTGTGTTTGATGAAATGCTTTTTAGGAAAGGAAAACTTTGTATTCCTAAGTGTTCCATTCGAGAGTTGCTTGTGAAAGAAGCTCATGGGGGAGGATTAATGGGGCATTTTGGAGAATTTAAAACCTATAACATGTTGGCTGAACATTTTTATTGGTTGAAAATGAGAAAGGATGTGAATAATGTGTGCAAACAATGTTTCAAATGTAAGGAGGCTAAGTCTAAGACACAACCACATGGTCTTTACAGATGTTTCTAGTAAACCTTGGGTTGACATTAGCATGGATTTTGTTTTAGGACTACCAAAGACTAGGAGACATCATGATAGCATTTTTGTGGTAGTTGATAGGTTTAGTAAAATGGCATATTTCATACCATGTAATAAAACAGATGATGCTAATAACATAGCTAATCTTTTCTTTAGGGAAGTGGTTAGATTGCATGGAATTCCTAAGACCATTGTTAGTGATAGAGATGCAAAATTTTTAAGTCATTTTTGGAAAGTTTTGTGGGGTAAATTGGGAACTAAGCTTTTTTTTTCAACAACTTGTCATCCACAAACCAATGGGCAAACTAAGGTGGTTAATAGAACATTGGGAACTTTGCTTAGGTCATTAATGTCTAAAAATCTCAAGTCTTGGGAGGATACTCTACCTTTTGTAGAGTTTGCTTACAATAGAGCAATACATAGCACCACTCATTGTTCACCTTTTGAGGTTGTGTATGGGTTTAATCATTAACTCCTTTAGATTTGTCACCCTTGCCACCTAATATGTTTACTAGTAATGCAACTGTTTCAAGAGCAGAATACATAAAAAATTTGCATAAAGAAGTCAAAGAAAGGATTGAAAAGAAGAATCAAAAGCTTGTCAATAACAAGAACCAAGGGAGAAAGAAAATGATTTTTAAACCTGGTGATTGGGTTTGGGTTCATCTACAAAAGGAAAGGTTTTCAGATTAAAGGATGTCTAAACTTCAACCAAGAGGAGATGGTCCATTTCAAGTGATAGAGCGAATTAATGATAATGCCTTCAAATTGGATCTTCGAGGTGAGTACAACGTAAGTTCTACTTTCAATGTGGCTGATTTGACTCCTTTTGATGTAGGGAATGAAGCCTTGATTTGAGGGCAAATCCTTTTAAAGAAAGGGAGGATGATATGAATTCAACCATTGAGCCATTTCATGTACCTAAAGGACCAATTACAAGAAGCAAGGCTAAGAAGATTCAAGAGGCATTCACACATCATCTTCAAAAACTAGCCAATTCACAAGAATCGACAAATAATTCTAAGACCAAAGTTTTATATAATGTTAGTTCAATAAGTCAAGAAGAGAATGACATGAAGATGGCACAAGAAAAGTCCTATAGTTTGGAAGATGACACGGTTGTGAAGAAAATGTTGTCAAGTATGCATTACATGGGGAAATGTGATGTCAAAACTTGTCAAACGTGCATATCTACTTTGCCGCCTTCTAGAGGAGATATTTAAGGAAATTTGAAGACTTTATACATAATGGAACACGAGACATACGCAGCGAAATTAGGATCTAATAACACTCTAATTGCTTTTAATTCAAAGAAAACTAGCATGCAATTGAAGGAAAAAAAAACAGTAAATATAATTACCTTGAAGCTCCCGAAATCCGCTCTTCCTTGTTGAATCTAGACACGAACATGAACAGACCACCACTAGAGTTGACCTACTATCCTCTGGACTCAGAACCGGGTTGTGGGACCCGGTGGATGAAGAAAATCGAGAGAGAGAAAGGAGATGGAAAATAAGAATGAATTTGGGTTTGGGATTTTATTTAACTAAAAAAAAAGAGAATTATCCAGCCCAAATTTAGAAAACTCTTTTGGCAAAATGGCAAAAGTTTTTAATCCAAAAATGAAAGCCCATTTTATAGAAAAAAACCATGGAACAATTGCATGAACCAAATCCATAAAAACCCAACACCTATAATCCACTATCTTAGTGGGCTTAATGACTCCACTATAAGCCAACACCTAGCCCACTATTTTGTTAGTGGAATTATCCAACAAAAGTTTGGATTTTCCCACTAACTATAGTCAAAGGGCAAAATAGTCATTTGGTCAAAGTTAAACTTTGACCAAAAAGTCAACATTTTGACTTTTTATGATTTTTTTCGGTTGACTAATTTTGACCTCCCAAGCATGAATCCACATTCATTTTCTCAAAATTCAAATCACATTTGAGTATAAGGTCGCTCAAAGTTTGACTTTTTGAAGTCAAAAGTCAACTCTTTGACTTTTTACATCTTTAACCATTTCCATTATTTTCGAGCTTCCGAATATGAACGTATTCATATTCTTGATATTTAAATCAGATTTAAATATTAAAGTTGTATCTCTAAACTGAAAAACCCGACTACTATATCACATACATTTGTCGGTTTCTCTCTCTTCACCTAATTCAAACAATTCGAATTATTCTATCATATTGTTCTAAGTTTATTTCATATGAACTAGTAGGGGAACATAATGGACCTATAGATCATGGGCTCCAACGATCCGAGATTAGCTGGCTAAACTCTTTAGACGGAGCTAATCAACATTCGTTAACTAACAAGTCATTCCACTATAGTTCCGTAGTTGCACTCCCCTCACTATAGATATATTTGTGTCCATTTGATAAACCATGATTAGTAAGCTAATCCTTCACAGGTTGTTCGTAATCTTGGCTGGGTCATAAAAATTGTTTTACCCCCGAGACTACATCTTATTCCTTAAGTTCTACTGATCCTCTAATGAACAATTGGTTTAAGGTCCAACCTATAAACCAAATCCCTCTCGAGCCAAGGAGAGAGTGGGGCCACTTGTTCAAGACCTGGATTCAGTACTAAAGGGAACAACCTATCTACTATCCCTATAATGGGTAGGAGTGAATTCCGTCTTGCACCCTATGTTCCTAGTTATCCACTCGATCTTACCCCTGAAATGGGAGGCTTATTAGGCCAACGATATTGAGCTTCCCCACTTATGCAAATCTAAGGATAATTCTGAGTGAACAGGAGTTCATAGTTAGCTCAGGATTAAGATTAAGTTACCTAGGTCATCAATTAACAAAATAATCAGTTTTATACATAAAACGGCATTTAGAACGTAAAAAATGACTATTTCATGGTTCAGTCTTATGAAAATTCATTGCATAGGATGTTCCCACTTACATATCTCTATATGAACGATTCAGGATCACATTTTTTGTACTAACTACAAAGTGGGTCGCATCCATAGTGTCCCCAAAATAAGGCACCCAACCTTATTCATATACTATAGACCATTTTGGCTATATATTTGAACTTGATCCATATTTATGTCACTACATAAAGTTCAAATTACATTAAATAGCCTCAGGACCTTAGTTTATTGGATTCAAGATTACAATTTCAATAATAACTTTATCGAAAAACAAAACAGTATATGTTTATTAATTTACAATTACGAGTTTTAGGACATAAAATCCAACAAACTCCCACTTGGACTAAAACTCCTAGTGGAGTATCACCATGTTGAATTTAAGTGAGAAACATATGAGTACAATAAACATATGAATACAATAAACTAGGGCATATACCCAAAAGTTCTCCCACTTGTCCTTTCCATGATGTACAATCTCCCGGATCAGGTGTTTCCACTCAATATGTTTGTCACGCTTGTGGCTTCTTGGTTCTCTTGAATTTGTAACTGCACCACTATTATCACAATATAGGGTTATAGGTAGATGCATATTTGGAACGACTTCCAAATCTGTCAAGAATTTCCTCAACCATACTGCTTCCTTGCTGCTTCGCAAGCAACTACGTATTCAGCTTCCATTGTGGAGTCCGTAATACAGTTTTGCTTTACACTTCTTCACACTACTGCTTTTCCGTTAAGAGTGAACACTGATCCAGATGTAGACTTTCTAGCATCTTTATCGATTTGAAAATCAGAGTCAGTGTATCTAGTAAGGATCAAATCCTTAGTACCATAAATGAGCATGTAGTTTCTCGTTCTCCAAAGATACTTGAGGATATTTTTAATTATAGTCCAATGATCATAACCAGGATTGGACTGATACCTACTAACTATCCCTACTGCATAGCATATGTCAGTTCTAATACATAACATTGCATACATCAGGCTCCTTGCTGCGGAAGCATAGGGAATGCGTCTCATATCCTCAACCTCTTGAGGTGTCTTAGGACATTGATCCTTTGACAAATGAATTCCATATCTGTAAGGTAAAAGACCACTTTTGGAATTCTGCATCTTATACCTAGACAACATTTTGTCTATATAAGTTTCTTGAGACATTGTTAGTGTTCTGTTCTTGCAGTTCCAAATAATCTGAATCCCGAGAACATACTGCGCATTTCCCAAATCTTTCATTTGGAACTGCGTTGCTAGCCATTTCTTGATGTCAGTTAGGTAACCTACTTCATTCCCAATGAGTAGAATATCGTCAACATATAAAACTAAGAACGCTATAGTAGAATTGATGATCTTCTTGTAAACACAAGGCTCGTCAACATTCTGTACAAAGCCATAGGATTTAATCGCAGTATCAAATCTTATATTCCAAGATCTAGAAGGTTGTTTCAACCCATAAATGGATTTTTGAAGCTTACAAACCTTTTGTTCTTGACCCTGTATAATAAACCCCTCTGGTTGAGTCATATAGATACTCTCCTCAAGATCGCCGTTTAGAAAAGCTGTCTTGACATCCATCTACCAAATTTCATAGTCATAAAAGGTGGCAATGGATAAAAGTATTCTAATCGACTTAAGCATTGCAACGGGAGAGAAACTTTCTTCATAGTCCACTCCCTTTCTCTGGGTATAACCCTTTGCCACAAGTCGAGCCTTAAAAGTCTGTACTTTACCAGCTTGGTCTCGTTTTCTCTTGTAGATCCACTTACAACCAATTGGTTTTACATCATTTGGTTGATCTACAAGTTCCCAGACAGAATTGAAGTACATAGACTCCATTTCAAGGTTCATGGCTTTGACCCACTGATCACAGTCCACATATTTTATCGCCTGTTTATAGGTCGATGGATCCTCTATGCCGTCATCAGGTATGACAACTTGTGTTTCTGTTAAACCCAAGTAACGGTCAGGCTGATGAACAACCCTTCAACTACGTCGAGGCATTCTCAACTCTTGAGAAGGATGTGACTGACTTGATGTACTAGTTTTATCTACTACTTTAGTTGACGAACTAGCTCTATCTGTAGCGTTTTTGGAAATTCCATTCAATACTAGTCTACTGCGAGGGTGATGACTTCTTATGTGGTCTTCCTCTAAGAATGTGGCATTTGTCGATACAAATACCTTATTCTCTTGAGGATCGTAAAATAAACCACCTTTTGTTTCTTTTGAATAACCTACAAATAGACATATTTTTTTAACAACGTTCCAATTTTTTAGGATTTTGCACCAACACGTGTGTCGGACATCCCTAAATCCTAAAGTGATGTAAACTGCCTTTACGCCATTTCCATAGCTCATAAGGTGTTTCTAAAACACTTTTAGATGGAACCTTATTCAAAATATAGACAGCAGTCTCTAATGCATGTCCCCAAAAGGAATCAGATAACTCAGCAAAGCTCATCATTGAGTGAACCATGTCCAACAAGGTTTTGTTTCTTCTTTCAGATACACCGTTCTGTTGAGGCATATTAGGTGCAGAGAGTTGTGACTTGATTCTATGTTCTATCATATAGTCCTGGAATCTTAAGTCCATGTACTCCACACTTTGATCTGATCGTAGTGTCTTAATTGTTTTATCTAACTGGTTCTCAACCTCAGCCTTATATTCTTTGAACTTTTCAAAAGAATTAGACTTGTGATGCATTAGGTAAATATGAACATACCTTGAATAATCATCAATAAAACTGATGAAATATTCATACCCACCTCGAGCTTTGACATTCATTGGTCCTCAGATGTCCGAATGTACGAGTTCTAAGGGTATTGTGGCTCTGAGACCTTTTCCAATAAAAGATCTCTTAGTCATTTTTCCCTCAAGACAAGACTCACATGGAGGTAAAGAATTGTCTTCTAACTGATTTAGGTGTCCATTCTTAACCAATCTCCCAATCCTACTGAGATTTATGTGACCAAGTCTTAAGTGTCATAGATAGGCATTAGAAGAAACATTTTGTCTTTTATTTTGAGTTTTGACTGTTTTAAATATCTCAGTATTCAAGACAAATTTTGCTTTAGTTAGTCTTAACTTATATAAGTTGTTTTCAAGTATAGCAGAACAAATTTGAATACCTTTTATGAAAATGAACGCTCCATTAACTTCAAAAGAGTTAAGACAAATCTCAGGTTATCTATTACTTGTGTTGAATTCAAATTTGTTTTCCATGTTGAGTAATTATCGCCGTTTAGTTTCTCGAAAGCTAAGAGTTGATCTAGAGAGCTAGTCATGCTGAAAAGAAAAACATATCCTTTTTAGTAAAAAACATTAATCTTTTGAATCCAATCAAGTTTAGCAAAAAAAACTAATAATGTACCCTTCATTATTATATTTTGCAACGATATTTCAATGGTTTAGAATAACCTTCACCGAGGGGTCATCGACTATCCTCTGTTGAACCAAGACTATCTTGACTAGATACTATCACTAGAATAACTCTTATTCCTATAGTAACTCAGTTATCGTTACTTTGGTCAAGAATTTACTAACACTTAGTAATTCTTGTAAGTGTGATCCTCCATTTTCAGACCTCAAAGATCGGAATCATTATGCTCCCAAAGTTGGAAAGACAAGAATTAAAATGGACCTGAGAGACCCCATCAATTTCTAGGGTTCGTGGAGTTTCGAATCCTATAATACAACCCTCCAATTGGTAAGGTCACTCCAGGGTAGACATGCAGGCGCATTATAGGAATCTCACGGTGTGACCTAATGGAAGAGACCGTAGGATGTGTTGACATACTTCCTTCTCCCACTTACTATGAACAACTTCCCCTATTCACCTTGTTATTGACTCATGCAAACACTCTCCGAATGGAGTCCACTCCCAAGGTGGCTGAAAGCCAAGTATGAATCTCACGGTATGAACTCTTAGGGACGATAAAGCTAAAAGTACATTACTTCTCTCCAACTGAAGTGTTCTAGACGGTTAGGGTATAAAATACTTAGCGATACATTTTGGCTAACTAAACATATCCTAAGTTTAGGTGATTCATCCGAGTATAACTTTTATACTGGATTTTTAACCTACGATGTCTAGGTGATAAACAAGTTTTATTACCTCACATCGCTCACGCATGCTCATAAAACCGGTTTAACCTAACTCAAACGCTGGCTCGATCTCCAGGTAGTAGGTGTTCTGTGAACCCTCAACTTAAAAACCTTCAACCTTAGTCATCTTATCTGACTTTTTGTCAAGATCTTGTCGGGTGAGTTTTCTTGTAACTTCGGTTTTACAATATATTGACCTATTTTCTATAAAAATTGGGATTGCTCGATGGTTAACCCTAAATGAGCATGCATCTTATCTTTGTTATAGATTTTAGAAGTCTAGGTTATTTTATAACAATTATAAAATAAATTATAATAATTATAACCCTAGAGCATTCATCTATAACATGCTTCCTTCAATCAAACATGCTTTAATATAACACTTATATTAAAACTAAGCATGCATAGTATATATTTTATAACACTTATACGATATAACAAATGCATGTCACATGCTTTTCCTATGGTGGGGTTTTAAAACTATATGGCATACTATATGCACACATAATCAAACAACATTATACATCACATGCATAATAGGTAAACAACACTAAAGTGGATCGATTTTGGCATTAAAAACAAACAAATAACTAATTTATTACATAAATCAGCAACCAGCTTCCCGGAATCGGCTTCAAACACTTTGAACCATCTTGAACTGGCCAAAAAACTCTCGAACCGGCCCAAAAACTCCAAAAACCAGTTGAACCGGTCAAACCGGCTCAACCAGGTCAAACGAACTGGTCCAGACCGTCTGGACCGGCTGGTCAACAGTCACTGGTGCAGTCAACGAAGGTGCGGGTCGAGTCGACGGAGGCGAAGCGGGCGCATGGGCGCGCGGGTGCGCAGGCGCGAATCGAGCGAGCGGGCACTCGGGCGAAGCTGGCTGAGCAGGCGTGCGAAGCCAGTCTGGCATTAATGCGGGCGCTCAAGCTAGCAGGTCAGGTTTGGGAGCTGAACTCGGGTGTGGCCAATTCGGGTCTGTAAGCATTTTTTCTCCATTTTTGCTGCTGTTCTCTCTCCCAAAATCAAGAAATTACAGCCTAATTTCAACTCTAATGACTCCAACAAATTTACAGACCCTTTTTCACACATTAATGCTCATAAACATGTGAGAATTACAAATTTCCACAAGAAATTTAAAGAAAAACAATGCCAAAATCATAATAAATCCTTTAGTCCATATTTCATTCAACACATGAATAGATAGGAAAAAAACACCCACCAAAAGCAATTGAGCGTAATTCTAGCATGCTCTGATACCAAATGATGAAACATGAGACATACGCAGCGGAATTAGGATCTAATTACACTCTAATTGCTTTTAATTCAAAGGAAAACTAGCATGCAATTGAAGGAAAAAAATAGTAAATATAATTACCTTGAAGCTCCCGAAATCCGCTTTTCCTCGTTGAATCTCGACCCAAACACGAACGGACCACCACTAGAGTTGACCTACTATCCTCTGGACTCAGAATCGGGTTGTGGGACCCGGTGGATGAAGAAAACTGAGAGAGAGAAAGGAGATGGAGAATAAGAATGAATTTGGGTTTGGGATTTTATTTCACTCAAAGAAAGGAGAATTTTCCAGCCCAAATTTAGAAAACTCTTTTGGCAAAATGGAAAAAGTTTTTAATCCAAAAATGAAAGCCCATTTTATAGAACAAATCATGCAACAATTGCATGAACCAAATCCATAAAAACCCAACACCTAGCCCACTATTTTGTTAGTGGAATTATCCAACAAAAATTTGGATTTTCCTACTAACTATAGTTAAAGGGCAAAATAGTCATTTGGTCAAAGTCAAACTTTGACCAAAAAGTCAACATTTTGACTTTTTATGATTTTTTCCTGTTGACTAATTTGACCTCCCAAGCATGAATCCGCATTCATTTTCTCAAAATTCAAATCACATTTGAATATAAGGTCACTCAAAGTTTGACTTTTCAAAATCAAAAGTCAACTATTTTACTTTTTACATCTTTGACCATTTCCATTATTTTTGAGCTTCCAAATATGAACGTATTCATATTCTTGATATTTAAATCACATTTAAATATTAAAGTTATATCTGTAAACTGATAAACCTGACCACTATGTCACATATACTTGTCGGTTTCTCTCTCTTCACCTAATTCGAACAATTCGAATTATTCTATCATACTGTTCTAAGTTTATTCCATATGAACTAGTAGGGGAACCTAATGAACCTATAGATCATGGGCTCCAACGATCCGAGATTAGCTGGCTAAACTCTTTAGATGGAGCTAATCAACATTCGTTAACTAACAGGTCATTCCACTATTAGTCCCGTAGTTGCACTCCCTTCACTATAGATATATTTGTGTCCATTTGATATAACCATGATTAGTAAGCTAATCCTTCACAGGTTGTTCGTAATCTCGGCTGGGTCATAAAAACCGTTTTACCCCCAAGACTACATCTTGTTCCTTAAGTTCCACTGATTCTCTAATGAACAATTGGTTTAAGGTCCAACCTATAAACTGAATCCCTCTTGGGCCAAGGAGAGGGTGGGGCCCCTTGTTCAAGACCTGGATTCAGTACTAAAGGGAACAACCTATCTACTATCCCTATAATGGGTAGGAGTGAATTCCGTCTTGCACCCTATGTTCCTAGCTATCCACCCGATCTTACCCCTGAAATGGGAGGCTTATTGGGCCAGCGATATTGAGCTGCCCTCACCTATGCATATCTAAGGATAATTCCAAGTGAACAGGAGTTCATAGTTAGCTCAGGATTAAGATTAAGTTACCTAGGTCATCAATTAAAAAATATTCAGTTTTATACATAAAACGATATTTAGAACGTAAAAAGTGACTATTTCATGGTTCAGTCTTATGCAAACTCATTGCATAGGATGCCCCCACTCACATATCTCTATATGAACGATTCAGGATCACATCGTTTGTACTAACTACAAAGTGGGCCACATCCATAGTGTCCCCAGAAATAAGGCGCCCAACCTTATTCATATACTATAGACCATTTTGGCTATATATTTGAACTTGATCCACATTTATGTCACTACATAAAGTTCAAACTACATTAAATAGCCTCAGGACCTTAGTTTATTGGATTTAAGATTACACTTTCAATAACAACTTTATCGAAAAACAAAACAGAATATGTTTATTAATTTACAAACTACGAGTTTTAGGACATAAAATCCAACACTACATTCCTCGTTTTGCATTTTTACTTATAATTTAGTATGCAATTAAGTTTCAAGTTTCTACGTGTTATTTTCTACAAGTTGCAATTAATTGTATTTGGCCTATAAAATGGCTTGTAATGTTCTTCAAAACTTAGATTATCGGTAGTAAAAAGCTTGTGCTTATTCAACCCTTCGGTGTGTCTTTTTCTTTTAAATCTTGCTTTAGATTTGATATTTAAATCAATTCATTGGATTAGTCTTGATCAAGCTAATTCTAGAGTGAGTTGTCTTAGGATCTAAGAGTGACCATCATAGATTCTAAGTTCGATATAAGTAGCTTTCTTTGTCAGTGTTTTCAAGGATCCAAGAAGGACCTCTAGCTTTGCATCCAACAAGCATCACAAGCACTTATCACGTTGTAAGTGTTGAGTCGGACCCAGAAGATAACCCAATTGCTATCAGAGTGACTTCACATGTGTCAAGAGTGTTGATTCGGCAGAACAGTTATGTTTGTTCGTATCGAGACAGAGAAAAGGGTCGAAGCCTGACTCTTGGAATCTCAACAAGTGCCAAAAGTAGGTTGAAAGGAGTCAAACCCATAAGAAAGCAAGAACCAAGCTTTGTTGTCTAAGAGTTTGGCAGTTCTGTTTTTCAGTCCTAGAAAAATAAACAAATAAATAAATGAACAAATCAACTCAAATAGAAAAAGTGGCCTATGCTCCTAAGACGCAAAGAGAAGCTTATAGTGAAGTGCCCATTTGCGGAGTGAACCGATGGGGAGAAGTTGCATGTCAATGACTCGTTGATGTGAAGTGGTCAAAGACAGAGTGCTAGAAGAGAAGAGTAAGAGAAAGAAAGAGGGCAAGATATTGTAGGACATTAAGCTAGAAGTTGCACATTCGAGTCGCCCGTTATTGTTTGTGGAAGAAGCGAAGCTAAAGGAAGATGAGTTAAGTGAGACCTAGACTTTTATCCCCTTCAAGACAGTTCATATAGTCAATTGCAAGGTAGAGAAAAAGACCTGGGTGGCGTTTGTACAAGCCAAGAAGAAGCAGAGTGGAGATCGTTAGGTAAAGCGTTGGTAGTGTCCACATTGACTCCTTCGGGGAACTGTAACGAAAGATGAGACAATTAAGGTAAGAGTAAAAGTGAGGCAAGGTGGCCTTTAGGCCATCCAAGAGAAAAGAGTAAGGAGTTGGGCCATGCGAAAGAAGTGCCTAAAGTGCACGGGAAAAGAAAAGAAAAAAGCAAAAGGTGAACTAAGTAGGGTGCCTTCGAAAGAACCATTGCTGTTAGAGTGACAGTGTCAGTGGTTGCAAGCAGAAAAGCCGAGAGTCAGAGAGACGATGTCGGGAAAAGTAAAGGAAGAGAAGCATCCGAGAATGGACATTGGGGCTAAGAAAGAGCCATAAAAAAGGAAAGTAACTCAAGAGCATGGGTTGCTTACCCTGTAAGTCTGCTCTAAAAAGCGTGAATATGCATGTCCTTTAAGCCAGTCCATGAGAGATAGATGGTTGGCTTCGTGAGAGGAAGGTAAAAGTATCCAGAAAAGCTCATGTGAAGGAGTGTCAATCTGGCAAACCAAGCGAGCAAAGAAGAGAAAGTGTGCATGAGTTTCAGCTTGATGCGATCTTGCAGCTTATTTTGCCACCGCAAGTGGCTTAGTAGCAAAGATCAACTTGAAGGGGAGAAGTCATCATTGAAGAAGGACGGAGGGAGAAGAGTTGACTGTCTCAACATGGAATTCAGTTGTTAGTTACTCAGAGAACAAGAAAGTTGAAGCTAAGTGAGCTTAAAGTGAGAACAACAGTGCCCAAGTGTAGTTCAATGTCTTGATGAGATGTTTCAAGCCAAGTCCCCAAGTGAGGCGTAAGTAGGTCCACAAAAGGGAGCAGCCTCATAAGCATTATGTCTTAATGTTGTCTGAAGCATGGCAAAAGGAAGAAAAAAGTCAGTTAACCCATCGAAAGAAGGAAGACGTCATCGAGGACGATGGAGAGATTAAGTGGAGGAGAATGTCTCGACCTTACTATAAGGGTGAGTGTCATTGAGAATGAGGACGAGGATAAGTGAAGGAGAGTGTCTCAATCCATATAGAGTGTCATTGAGGATGATGACGATGTTAAGTGGGGGAGAGTGTCTCAACCCTACTATGACAAAGTAGGTTGAGGCTCCCATGAAGTGGGTAAGACAAGAAGCAAGCATGATAACATCTAAAAGGGTGTCATCCATAAGGCCAAAGAAAGGGCAAGAGAAGTAAAGTGCTATGATGCGATCAAGGAGGACGATCATCCAACATACAAAGAAGAGTGATGATAGGTCTTGAAAAGAACTATATTTTACATGATTAACTCCCTCAATTTTATACTATTAATTTTCTTAATATTCCAATTTTATAGGTAAAATAGTCCTAGGAGCATTTTGGAGCAATTAGAAGAAGTTTGGAGCTAAAAGGAGCAAAAATGAGCCAAAAATTACCTAATTAGAAGAAGTCGAGAAACTTACCATTTTACCATCGAAGCAGCGTTGTAATGCTATAATTTGTAAAGACTTAACACTGCCTCGATGTTAGAAGATAGAGAGCACCAATTTGCTGTAAAATAGGGCAGCGTTGAAATGTTATCTCATAGCGTTGCAATGCTACATAGGTTGACCAAAAAAAAAAAGTGCACACGTGCGCCTTGCACAAGCAAGCATTGCGACGTTGACAATGAGCCTTGCAAAGCTGCAACCTGTAGAGGTTAAAAATTCAGTTTTTCTCAATGAAATAGAGAGTTTGATTAGTTTTTGAAGTGAGATTAAAGTGTTGAGAACAAAAGAGATACCAATTTTGACGAAATTAGAGAGCTATTCTCTATATATTTTTTTGAGAGATTGTGTTTAATCCTTCAAACTATGTGCATTTTGATGCAGAATTCAATGAATTGCTTGAATATTTACCCTCACCATGAGTAGGTAAGTTCTTTTCTTGGGGATTATGTTTGATTAATCAATTCTTGAGGCTTTTCTAATTTTCTTCTTACAATTTGTTGTTTGTGAATGTTTTTGCTGAAATGCGAATAAAATCTTTTAAAGATTGAATTGACAACTCAATTTTTATAGGTTTTTATATCCAAAATTATATAGCTCTATATCAAATTTATAATTAGGTTGCAAGAATTAGTGATTTGAATGTGAATTTGGACTTTTTCCTGTTTTCTTGAAAAGAATTGCTAGTTTAGAACATTCAAATTAATCAATCTTGATTTTAATCTTCTTAATTTCAAGAACGTCATAGTTAAGAAAACCCAAGAAATGAATGCAATTTATGATGAAACATAAATAACGCATGCACAGCGGAAACGATGAAATCGACAACGTTTTAATTGCAATAAAAACAAGAGTAAACATGCAAAAGGGATAGAAAATACAACCTTTGAAGACTCCACCCCAAGCTTCCTCTCCCGTGAACGAACGACACCACCAACGGTAAAGCCCTACTGAACACGGTTGTGAGACCATTTTGTTAGTGAAAATAAGGGAATTTCACTATAGAAAGAATGAGAGTAAAGGAGAGTTGAGGGGAATAGTTTAGATTAAAAGTTGTGGAAGCATTAGTCTTGCAAATTTAAAAAACAAAACCATTTATAGAGATACATGCAAAATCCCATTTTGCATGTCTTCCACCTCAAACTCCACTACCATGTAATCTCTAGGTGTCAAGCTTGGGAAAAGCCATTTCAAAGTCCACTTAGTTCTTCAATTTTGTCCGTATTGAGCTAGCAAGGAGACCTGATGGACCTACAAATCATGGGCTTCAACGATTCGAGACTAACCGGTCAAATCTTTAACCTAGTTAATCAACATTTGTTAACTAACAGGACAGTCCACTATAGCCTGGAGTTGCACTCCCCTCACTGTAGATATATTATGTGTCCATTTGATATAACCGATGTCAATAAGTTGATCCTTTATAGGTTGTTCGTAACCTCATCTAGGTCAAATACCGAAATACCCCAGAGTTATATCTTTTCTCCTTAAGTACCATTGTTTCTCTAATGAACAATTGATTGAGGATCATAATTACTAAATCCATTCCCTCTCAGGCCGACGAGAGGATGGGGCCCCTGTTCAAGACTTGGGATCAACCCTTAAGAGAACAGCCTTTCTACTATCCCTAAAATGGGTAGGAGTGAATTCCATTTTGCAAATTCTATGTCCCCAGCCATCTACCTGGTCTTAGCCATAAAATGGGAGGCATATTGAGCAGCGACGCTAGGCTTACCCTCACCTATGTAGATCAACGGATAGTCACAAATAAAAAGAGTTCATAGACAGCTCATGATTCAGATCAAGTTATCTAGGCCATCAAAAAGTGAAATTTATCAGTGCTAACAATAAATGGTGTTAATACGTAACAATGATTATTTTGTGGTTTGTCTTACACAATCTCAATGTGTAGAACACCCTCGCTAACATGTCTCTACATGAACAAATTCATCACATTGTTTATGACACTTACAACATTTGTAAAAATCATAAAGTGGGTCGTAATTAGTAGTATCTCCAAAAATAGGTACCCAACCTAATCCAAGTACTATAGGTGGTTTAGGCTATTTTACTCGAACTTGATCAAGTTTATGTCTCCACATAAAGTCCAAGTATTCGTAGTTTATTGGATTTAGAGTTATTAAACAATCAACAATACTTGTCAGAATAAACTTCATATATGTTTACTGTTTACAAAACTACGAGTTTTAGGGCATACAACCCAACAAACTCCCACTTGGACTAAAACTCCTAGTGGGTTACAAAAGTTGAGTGTTGTGAGAGAAAACTAAATACAATAAACTAGGGAATCCCACACCACCAATTTCTCCCACTTGCCCTATTTATTCTACTCGTAGTCCTAAACTCTTCAGGCAACCCTCGAAAATCTTAGCTGGGAGAGCCTTTGTAAATGGATTAGTAATATTGTCCTCAGACACACACAATAACGTCTTCTCTTAACATGATCTCTCTGATGAGATGATATTTGAGCTCAATATGTTTTCCGTGCTTATGGCTTCTAGGTTTTTTGAATTTTCTAATGCTCTACTATTATCGCAATACAAAGTGATTGGCATAGGCATGTCTGGAACAACATCCAGATCATTTCGAAACTTCCTAAGCCATACTGCTCCCTTGGCTGCTACACAAGCAGCAACATATTCTGCTTCCATCGTGGAGAATGGAGCTCTACTTAATACTTCCCCATACTTCCGCTCCTCCATTTAGAGTGAACATCGATACCGAAGTAGATCTCCTAGAGTCTATATCGGTCTGAAAATTGGAGTCAGTATATCCCCTAAAGATCAAATCCTTATTTCCATATACGAGCACATAGTTCCTCGTTCTCCTAAGATACTTGAGGATATTCTTAACAGTAGTTCAATATTCATAACCAAGATTGGACTGATACCTACTAATAATCCCTATTGCAAAGCATATGTCTGGACGAGTACATAGCATTGCATACATCAGACTTCTGACTACTGATGCATAGGGAACCCGTCTCATATCCTCAACTTCTTGAGGTGTCTTAGAACATTGTTCCTTTGACAAATGTATTCCATTCCTAAAAGGCAAAAGACCTCTTTTGGAATCCTGCATCTTAAACCTAGACAACACCTTGTCTATATAAGATGTTTGAGACATGGCTAGCGTTCTATTCTTTCGGTTTCGAACTATTTGAATCCCAAGAATATACTGTGCCTCTCCCAGATCTTTCATCTAAAATTGGGTTGCTAGCCAATTTTTAATGTCAATTAGGTAGCCTATGTTATTCACAATAAGTAGGATATCCTCTACATACAAAACTAGAAATATTGGGTTTTATGTCCTAAAACTCATGGTTTGTAAACAGTAGAACTTATTCTGAAAATTCAATAAGTTGTTATTGAATATATTGTTTTTAGAAATCCAATAAACTGAAAGTCCTTTGACTATTACATGAGTACTTGAACTTTATGTGGAGACATACAAGTGGATCAGGTTCGAATAAATAGTAAAAAATTATCTATACTATATGAATAAGGTTGGGTGCCTTATTTTGGTAACACTATTGGATGCGGCCTACTCTGTAATTCTTATAAAGAGTTGTAAAGTGCTACAAACGATGTGATCCTAATTCGTACATGTTATGACATTAGGAGTGGGGGTGTCCTGTGCAAATGAGTTTTGTACAAGATCAGACCATAAAACTAGTCACTCTTCCTTTATAATGCTATTTACTGTTTAAGATTGACAATTTCAAAGTGATGACCTAGGTAACTTAACCTTAATCCTAAGCTAACTATGAACTTCTGTTTCTTCAGGCTTATCCTTTGATCTACAGACGGTGAGAGTAGACCAACTTCTTTGCTCAATAAGCCTTCCATTTTGAGGATAAGACCGGATGAATAGCTGGGGACATAGCTCTGCAAGATGGAATTCACTCCTACCTGATTAGGGTTAGTAGAGAGGTTGTGCCCTTTAAGTGCTGATTCTGGGTCTTGAACAAGAGGCCTCACCCTCTCATTGGCCCGAGAGGGATTCAGTTTTTTTATTGGATCACAAATCAATTGTTCATTAGGGGATCAATGGGATTTAAGGAACAAGAGGTAATTTCGGGGGTAAAATAGAAATTTGGCCCAACCGTTATTACGAACAATCTGTGAAGGGTTAACTTACTAATCATGGTTATATCGAGTGGACATAATATATCTACAGTGTAAACCCCGAATCCTAATTTCTTTACTTGAGTACATTCCCTACTAAGATCAGTGTGATGAGTAGGTTGATGTGGAAGCTAGTGTGGAATGATAAAGAAGAGAGTGGAGATTTGAAGAAAAGAGGGAATTTGTAAGCTTAACTTTTGGGGACAAATTTGGAAATTTGGCTAAGTATAAATTTTGTGTGTTGATGCGTTGGAAGAGTGGTTAGGGATGGCATGCGGCTGAAGGAAGAAAGATGGAGGTGATGCATTGGAAGGCAGCCCATGCGTCAAACAGCCTCGACCAGTGCCCTTGCAATGCGTCGAGGATGGACGGTCACCCTATGCGTTGGTGATGATTAACTCTTTGCGATGGCTAAGTTGAATTGAAATGGTAGTGAATTGGCTTGCTATGCGTTGATGATAGGCTAGGCATTGAGTATGGACCATGCGTTGAACATCCAAGAGCTGGACGCATACAAAGAATGAGATCACCTGGGAAACATCATCAAACCATGTGTCTTCTTGGGAGGAAAGCCATAAGCCTTAAGAATTTGAGGTGGTGGCATCAGATTGGAAGCTCATGCATTGGCTACATAGGAGGAAGACACTTAGCTTGCGTTGATCACAACATTGCATTGATGGGGTGAGAAGGAGACACTTGGACATGCAGCCAAGTAGGTGGTGTCAACTTTGGAGAAGGTTTGGACGCCTATAAATAGGGCCAAAAGACTTCATTTTTAGATTACAATTCAGAAATACCGAAAGAAGAGTGGGAGAGTTGAGCAAACCTTTCGTTGGAGCCAAACCCATGCGTTGGTCATAGAATTTCAAAGAGGACGCATTGGACAGTGAAGTCTAAAGAGGACACATCAACTTGGGACGAGTTCTCCCAATTTACTCATGCGTTTGGAGTGATTCCAAAGCCACCTAAAAGCTCTAAAAGTCTAGTTTTTAGGGTAGGGCTGCCAGAGGAAAATATCGAGGGTATCGGGCTGGAAACTGAGAAGAGGACAGAAGGGTCGGGCTGTCGGATCAGTTTGAGCCAGTCTTGAAGATTCTGTGATTCCGGCCAAACCACAAGGCGTTATGAACTAGAATTTTGAGGTAAGCTTCCTGAGACATTTTAGAATATTTTTATAGAATTAAATATCTCAAAATAAAGTCTAGAACTATTATTAATCTAAGCTGTAATTTGAATCTGGATTCTAGGGGTGAAAAGGGAGCCCGAGGTAGAAAAGAGAGCTACTAGAGTGAAAAGCTCCTAAGCAGTCAAGGTGTGTGGCTAAAACGTTTTGACTAAAACATTTTCTTAAATATTTACAACGTGTTATAGAAAGCATGTTTTAAAGAAGATTATTCTTATCCAGCTAGTTTTACAAAGTGATTTCCAAGCAAACTATGAATTATGTTTTAAATGCATGCATGTGTGAGAAATTGTTGAAAAGCGATTTATATGTGTTAAATATACTCAACATGTGTTAGTACCTTTAAAGCCATGTTTTTATATTTGTTATACTTTACATTCTTTAAAGAGAGAAAGTCATTTATGACTAGTTTTATTTAAAACACGATACTGAAGGACATTTGAGAAGGTATCCGCCCAACTAGATACCAAAGGACTTTGAGAAGGTATCTATTGGTACTAAAGGATGTTTGAGAAGGTACCAAACCAACCAAATACTAAAGGACGTTTGAGAAGGAATCTGAATAGAAGTACCTAAGTTATAACGGTACTTAGTATGGCCACGTGCACGTAGGTAGTTAGAGTCAGAGATTGAGCAAAAGGGTTCTCTCTTGACTAGCAGTTGGTGTTGGGATTGTTTTATCCATAGTAAGGGTTATTCTCAACTGAGGAATGGTTTACTGTTTTATGATTAAAATAGCTTTATATGTTTTATGCTTAGAAAATGTTTATACTGCAGTACAAGTACTGTAGAAGCTTATATTTCAATTAAAATCTTTATTGAGATTTGCATGAGGATCAATTATCTTTCTTAAGTCACTCACTGGGCGCAAGCTCACCCCATTTTCAAATGTTTCAAATGTTCTCAAAATGTCCTTCAATATTCGATTGGTTTGGTACCTTCTCAAATGTCCTTCAGTACCAATAGATACCTTCTCAAACATCCTTCGGTATCTAGTTGGGCGGATACCTTCTCAAATGTCCTTCGGTATCGCGTTTTAAGTAAAACTAGTCATAAATGACTTTCTCTTTAAAGCGTGTAAAGTATAACACATATAAAAACATAGCTTTAAAGATACTAATGTATGATGGGTATATTTAACACATATAAATAGCTTTTCAACAAACTTCCCACACATGCATGCGTTTAAAATATAACTCATGGTTTGCTTGAAAATCACTTTGTAAAACTAGCTGGCATGAGAATAATCTTCTTTAAAACATGCTTTCTGTGAAATATTGTAAATCAAACATTTTAGTCAAAATGTTTCAGTCAAACATTTTAGTCACTCACCTCGATCGCTTAGGAAATTTTCACTCTAGTAGTTCCTTTTCTACCTAGGGCTCCCTTTTTCACCCCTAGAATCCATATTCAATTTACAGCTCAGATTACTCATAGTTCTAAGCCTTATTTCGAGATACTTCTTTCCACAAATGTATTCTAAAATGTCTTAGGAAGATTACCCTAAAATATGAGCTCAGAAATATTCGTGGTTTGGCCGGAATCACAAGTTCTTCGAGACTGGCCCAAGCTTATCCGACAGACCCTTCTATCTTCTTCTCAGGTTCTAGCCCGATCCCTTAGAGCTTTTTCTCCAGTAGCCCTACCCTGAAAACTAGACTTTCAGAGATTTAGGTGGCTTTAGAATCACTCCAAACCTACCAGTAAATTGGTAGATCTCCTCGTCCCAAGTTGATGTTGTTTTCCAGACTTCACTGTCCAATGCGTCCTCTTTGAAGCTCTATGATCAACGCATGGATTTTGCTCTCAACGCAAGGTTTACTCAACTTTCCCACTCTTTTTACTGTCTTTTTGAATTGTGATCTAAAAATGAAGTCTTTGGCCCTATTTATAGGCGTTCAAACCTTTTCCAAATTCTACACCTCCTACTTGGCTGCATGTCCAAGTGTTTCTCCCTCATACTACCTACACATCTTTTTGATCAATGTAATCTAAGTGTCTTTCTCCTATGTAGCCAATGCATGAGCTTCAAATTGCATGTCCTCTAATGCAACCACCTCAAATGCTTAAGGCTTAAGGCTTCCTCCCAAGAAGACACATGGTTTGATGACGTTTTTTAGGTGATCTCATCCTTTTTATGCGTCAAACTCTTGGATGTTCAATGCATAGTCCATAATCAACACATAGCCTATAACCAACGCATAGCAAGCCAACTCACTACCATTGCAATCCAACTTAGCCATCGCAAGAGCTAGCCATCACCAACGGATAGGGTGGCCGCTCATCCTCGATGCATGGCTTACTAGGTACGACCGCAAGGCTTCCTCGGCATGGGCGCATGGTGCTTGGCATAGGCGCTGGTGACCGACAAATGGCCATGCTGCATAGGCGCTGGCCACTCAACGCATGGGCGTGCTGCATAGGCTGGCCGCTCGATGCATGGGCTGCCTTCCAACACATGCCTATCCTACCCTTGTGCCTTCCAACGTGTCACCTCCATCTTTCCTCCTTCAACTGCATGCCATCACCAACAACCCTTTCCAACGCATCAATACACCCTTCCAACGCATCAACACACAATTTTTATACTAGCTAAATTTCAAAATTTTCTTCAAAAGTCAAACTTCCAAATTTCCTCTTTTCTTCTAATTTTCCACCCTTTTCTTTACCATTACACACTAGTTTCCACATCAACCTACTCATCACACTGATCTCAATAGGGAACATACTCAAGTAGAGAAATTAGGATTCGGGGTTCACATTTACCTTCCCCTTATAAAAATTTCGTCCTCAAAATTTCGCTACAAGTCCGCCAATTAAACAACTGCGGATACTCGTTTCTGATTTGCTCTTCGGCTTCCTACGTTGCTTCTTCCGTGCTATGGTTTCACCATAGTACCTTTATCAATGGGATTGTCTTATTCCTTAATACCTGTTCCTTTCTGTCAAGGATCTCCACTGGTTCCTCTTCATAAGACAGATTTTCTCTCAACTGTACTGGTTGCTCAGGCAACACATAGGTAGGATCTGGCACATACTTTCTAAGCATTGCCACATGAAACACGTCATGAATACAAGATAATTCTGGAGGTAAATCTAATCGATATGCCATTGGGCCAACTCTTTCTATTATCTCGTAGGGTCCAATATATCTCGGGCTTAATTTCCCTCTGCTACCAAACCTGAGTATTCCTTTCCCTGGAGATAACTTAAGAAATACTTAATCACCAACTTTGAACTCCAATTCTCTTCTTCGCTTATCGGCATAACTCGTTTGCCTATCTCGAGCCGTCTTAAGATTATCTCTTATAATCTTAACGCTGTCTGATGTCTGTTGCACGAGTTCTGGACCTAGTAATTTCCTCTCACCACTTCATCCCAACTTATCAGAGTTTTACATGTCCTTCCGTATAGTGCCTCATACGATGCCATCTCGATACTTGAATGGTAACTGTTGTTATACGCAAATTTAATTAATGATAGATGCATATCCCAACTGCCCTTAAATTGCAATATACATGCTCTTAGCATGTCCTCTAATGTTTGAATTGTCTGCTCCGACTAACCATCCGTCTGTGGATGAAAAGCAATACTTAAATATAACTTGGTTCCCATAGATTTCTGCAAACTAGGCCAAAACTTCGATGTAAATCTGGAGTCTCGATCTGATACTATTGAAACTGGAGCTCCAAACTGAACCACGACTCGATCAACATACAGGTTAGCTAATTGGTCTAAGGTAAAAGTAACTTTAACAGGTAAAAACTTAGCTGTTTTTGTCAATCTATCCACAATTACCCATATACCATCATAGCTCGCTGATGTCTTAGGTAATCCAAACAGGAAATCCATCGTAATATGCTCCCACTTCCACTCTGGTACTGGGAGTGGATTAAGTAATCTTGCTGGCCTCTGTCTGTCCAGTTTAACTTGTTGACATATTAGGCACCTGTCAACATACTCTGTTATTTCTCTTTTCATACCAGGCCACTAGTACGATTTCTTTAATGTTCTGTACATCTTCGTACAGCCAGGATGCATAGCATAGGCTGAACTATATGCCTCTTCTAGGATAGCTTGTTTAAGTGCTAAGTTATTATGTACGCATATCCTACCCTCTTTTTGTAGCACTTTGTCGGCTCTTAATTGATAGTCCGTCCTCAATCCTTTACGTACTTCTTCAGCTAACTTCTGAAGATTGGAATCCTTTAATTGTTCACATAGAATATCGTCTACGAGAGTAGGACGCACTTGAAATGAAGGTAGTAAACCTCCTATTTGACCGACTGATAATGTTGCCCTAGCATTATACAACTCATGAATCAGTGTACCCTTCACTGAATTGATACTAGCTCTAGCTGATCTGGTTTTTCGACTTAGAGCATCAACTACCACATTTTCTTTACCTGGGTGATAGTCAATTGTACAGTCATAATCTTTGATCAACTCGAGCCTTCTTCTCTGTCTCAAGTTCAGTTCCTTTTGATCAAAGATATACTTCAGACTCTTATGATCCGTGAATATATGACAACGCTCATCAAACAAGTAATGTCTCCACAACTTTAGAGCTAACACAACTGCTGCTAACTCTAAATCGTGTGTAGGGTAGTTAAATTCATGCTTCTTTAACTGTCAAGAAGCATAAGCTACTACCTTTCCCTCCACGCACACATCCTAACCCTTGTCGGGATGCATCACAGTAGACCTCAAACTCTTTACCTGGTGTAGGTAAAGTTAATATGGGTGTTGATACTAACCTCTGTTTCAACACTTGAAAACTGTGCTCACATTCTTGCGACCACTCAAACTTCGCATCTTTTCTGGCCAGGTTTGTTAATTGTAAAGCTATCTTAGAAAAGCCCTCCATGAATCTCCTATAAAACCTGCTAAACCTAGAAAACTGCGTAATTCTGTTACATTTAGGGGTCATTCCCAGTTGACTATTCCTTCTATCTTTTGGGAATCAATGCTAACTTCATCAGCTGAAACTATATGCCCAAGAAATACGACTTGATTTAACCAAAAATCACACTTACTAAATTTGGCACATAACTTCTTTTTCCTTAGCGTCTACAATACCATCCTCAAATGTTCTTTGTGCTTCTCTTCACCACTAGAACACATTAGTATATCATCTATGAAAACTATTACAAACTGATCCAGATATAGATGAAATATCCTATTCATCAAATCCATAAATATCGCAGGAGCATTTTCAATCCAAACGACATTACTACGAACTCATAATGTCCATACCTAGTTCTGAATGTAGTCTTTGGAACATCTGTGTCTTTCACCTTCAACTGGTAATAACCTGATCTCAAATCTATCTTAGAGAATACTGTGGCTCCCTTTAACTGATATGAGGCAATGGGTACTTATTCTTAATAGTCACCTTATTCAATTGTCTATAGTCTATGCATAATCTAAGAGTACCGTCTTTCTTCTTAACAAACAAGACCGACGCTTCCCAAGGCGACACAACGGGTCAAATGTACCTCTTATCCACAAGTTCCTATAACTGAACTTTTAACTCCTTCAGTTCCGTTGGTGCCATCCTATATGGTGCCTGGGATATAGGTTCTGTACCTAGGACTAACTCAATAGTAAACTTTATTTCCCTGTCAGGTGGTAAGCCTGGTAACTCTTCAGGGAACGCATCTAAGAATTCTTGTACCACAGGTACATCCTCAGGTCTCATTTTCTTATCCTGTGAAACTGCTACATAGGCTAAATAGGCTTCACATCCCTTACTTAGCAGTTTCCTAGCCTTCACTGCTGATATTAAACTTCCTGGAAATATTCTTTTACTTTCTACCAAGGTTATCTCTTTTTCACCTGGTTTTCTAAACACTATTTCTCTCTTAAAACAATCCATAGTGGTATAGTGTTTACTTAGGAAATCCATACCTAAGATAACATCAAACTCTAGTAATTCTAATGGAATCAAGTCAACCCCTAAACTCTGATTTCCAAGAATTACTTCACAATTCCTTTAATACTCATGTACCACTAAAGTATCTTCTACAGGCGTAGAGATAAACAAATCCTCATTCATACGCCTAGGCACTCTATCTATATATAATGCATATATGCTAGATATGAATGAGTGCGTAGCACCAGGATCAAATAATGCATAAGCGGATTGATTACATAAAGTAATCGTACCAGTTACGACATCTGAAGCCTTTTCCGCTTCATGGTGTGTCATAGTGTATACTCTACCCTGCTGCTATTGCTGTTGGGGTCCTCCAGCTACCCCTTTCTGCTTAGCTGCACTAGATCCCTCACCTCTAGTTTCGGTTGCTTTAGATTGGTCTATAGTCTAGGTAACTCCTCTTTGCTCACTATGTGCTCCATGACCTACCTGAGGACAATCTCTCTTGAAATGCCCCGCTTGTCCGCACTGGAAGCACACATTCCTATTATCGTAACATACTTCTGTATAGGGTCTACCACTGTTTACACAAAGTGGTCTCCTTCCTTCACTAGCTACTGACTCGCTAGCACGACCCGATATTCTACCACACGGTTCAGCTGCAGATCTTGACCTCTTTCGACTTGAGCTTTGTTGGCTCGTGCCTCCAAAACTCCTCATACCCGACTGTCTAGAGAACGGGGGTCTAAATCTCTTACTTCTCGTTCTCCAGGCATCTTAAACTGTCCTTCACCTGGCTAGAGTATATCTTCCCTCGCTACACTCTGCACTACTCAGATAGCAGTCTCAACTAACTAAGTGAAATTCACCCAATTAGATGTAGAGGTAACAGGTGTACGTAGTTTCAAGCCATTCTCAAATCTCTTACACCTCTCCTTCTCTTCTATGATGATCGGAAGGGCATAGTGAGATAACTCAGTAAGTTTTTGCTCATACTCAGCAACCGTCATCACTCCCTGAGTTAGCCTAAGGAACTCCTCCCTCTTCGCTTCTTTAAAAGCACTAGGGTAGTATTTATCCTCAAATATTTGTCTAAACTCAGACCAAGTTATAGTTTCCGAACTACTTCTTCTAGCCTCTATCACTTTCCACCACTTCTCAGCCCCTTTCTGTAGCAAGAATGTCGTTAACTCGACCTTACGGTCCTCAGGGCACCTCATAACCTTAAAGAATTTCTCAGTCAAGTCCAACCAGATCTCAGCATCTACTGGATTTGTGGCTCCATCGAACGTCGTGGCTCCTAAAGCTATTAGCCTCTCGACGCCAAATTTCTTTTTTGTATCGATCTGAATCGATCCTACACTCGCCGCCAATCTCTGGGCGATTCTATCAAACACTCGATCCTCCATTTGGGGATCTACATTTACCCGTGGTGTACTCTACTCGTTCGCAGTAGTCGCTTCTTGCTCTACTGAGTCTCTAACTCTTTTCCCTTTTGGATCTTGGTCCCATCTAGCTTCAGGACCTCCGTTGGTAGGGTCAACATTCCTTTCCTCAGTCTGCTTGTTCAGCCTGCCACTTCTCATCATATTTGCCTAACTATTAAGTACACATGTTAGGGGCTTACTTATGGGACTTAATCTAATGCATGAACTCTCTCTTTCACCCAAAATCTTATGGTTTAATACTAAGCTAGCATAAACCCAAACTAGCTGGTATCAATCCAACTTTATAATCAACCTTCTCCCAGGTTTACGTATACCTTTGCTCTGATACCAAGCTGTCACACCCTGCCCCAGACCACCCTCTTAGCCTAGGAAAGGGTGTGACTGACAGTAGTTATCAACCCTTTTGTTGACACTTACTACCTACTAACTGCTGCGGAACAACTCTGATACCAATATATAACTCATACATAAAGGAATGTCTTTAGGCCAAAAATTTATTAATTCAGAAACATAACATCTTTAGAGTCATTACAACATTAGATTCATAAGTCCCAAAGCCCAAAACCCTAGTCCCTATATGATCAACTATAACATGTGTACAATATTTACAGTAACCACCTAACAGACGGGTTACAATATCTTTATCCTTTAGAGGCAGAGCTTATCTTCTGAAGATTTGACCACTACATGTGGTGGTGGGGGGGGAGGAGGGGAGGAAAACATTTGAAAATGGGGAGAGCTTGCTAGCCCAGTGAGTGACTTAAGAAAGATTATTGATTCTCATGCAAAATGTCAATAAAGAGTTCAAACTGAGAAATAAGCTTCTATAGTACTTGTACTGCAGTATAAACATTTTTCAAGCATAAAGAATATAAAGTTGTTTTAATCATAACATAGTAAAACTGTTTCTCAGTTGAGAATAACCCCACTGTGAGTAAAAACAATCCCAACACCAACTGCTAGTCAAGAGAGAACCCTTTTGCTCAATCTCTGATTCTATCTACCTACGTGTATGTGGCCATACTAAGTACCGTCATACCTTAGGTACTTCTGCTTAGATACCTTCTCAAATGTCCTTCAGTATCGAGCTATTAGGATACCTTCTTAAATGTCCTTCAGTATTCGGTTTGTTTGGTACCTTCTTAAACTTCCTTCAATACCAATAGATACCTTCTCAAACATCCTTCGGTATCTAGTTGGGTGGATACCTTCTCAAATGTCCTTCGATATCGCGTTTTAAGCAAAACTAGTCATAAATGACTTTCTCTTTAAAGCATGTAAACTATAACAAATATAAAAAACATAGCTTTAAAGATACTAACGCATGTTGGGCATATTTAACACATATAAATAGCTTTTCAACAAACTTCCCACACATGCATGTGTTTAAAATATAACTCATGGTTTTCTTGAAAATCAATTTGTAAAATTAGCTGGCATGAGAAGAATCTTCTTTAAAACATGCTTTCTATAAAACATTGTAAATCAAACATTTTAGTCAAAATTTTTTAGTCAAACTTTTTAGTCACTCACCTCGATCGCTTAGGAACTTTTCTACCTTGGGCTCCCTTTTTCACCCCTAGAATCCAGATTCAATTTACAGCTTAGATTACTCATAGTTCTAGGCCTTATTTCGAGATACTTTTTTCTACAAATGTATTCTAAAATGTATCAGGAAGATTACCCTAAAATATGAGCTCAGAAATATTCGTGGTTTGGCTGGAATCACAAAATCTTCGTAACTGGCCCAAGCTTATCCGACAGCCTGACCCTTCTGCCTTCTTCTCAGTTTTCAACTAGATCCCTTCGAGCTTTTTCACCAGAAGCCATACCCTGAAAACTAGATTTTCAGAGATTTTAGGTGGCTTTAGAATCACTCCAAACATACCAGTAAATTGGTAGATCTCCTCGTCCCAAGTTGATGCTGTTTTCCAGACTTCACTGTCCAATGCATCCTCTTTGAAGCTCTATGATCAACGCATGGATTTTGCTCTCAACGCAAGGTTTACTCAACTTTCCCACTCCTTTTACTGTCTTTTTGAATTTTGATCCAAAAATGAAGTCTTTGGCCCTATTTATAGGCGTCCAAACCTTCTCCAAATTCGACACCTCCTACTTGGAGGCATGTCCAATTATTTCTCCCTCATACTACCAACACATCTTTTTGATCAACGCAATCTAAGTGTCTTTCTCCTATGTAGCCAATGCATGAGCTTCAAATTGCATGTCCTCTAATGCAACCACCTCAAATGCTTAAGGCTTAAGGCTTCCTCCCAAGAAGATACATGGTTTGATGATGTTTTTTAGGTGATCTCATCCTTTATATGCGTCAAACTCTTGGATGTTCAACGCATAGTCCATAATCAACACATAGCCTATAACCAATGCATAGCAAGCCAACTCACTACCATCGCAATCCAACTTAGCCATCGCAAGAGCTAGCCATCACCAACGCATAGGGTGGCCGCTCATCCTCGACGCATGGCTTACTAGGTACCACCGCAAGGCTTGCTTGGCATGGGCACATGGTGCTTGGCATAGGCGCTGGTGACCGACGCATGGGCGTGCTACATAGGCACTGGCCACTCGATGCATGAGCGTGCTGCATAGGTTGGTCTTCGACACATGGGCGTGCTGCATAGGCTGGTCGCTCGACGCATGGGCTTCCTTCCAACGCATGCCTTGCCTACCCTTGTGCCTTCCAATGCGTCACCTCCATCTTTCCTCCTTCAGCCGCATTCCATCACCAACAACCCTTCCAACGCATCAATACACTCTTCCAATGCTGATACACACAATTTTTATACTTAGCCAAATTTCCAAAATTTCCCCAAAAGTTAAACTTCCAAATTTTCTATTTTCTTCTAATTTTTCACCCTTTTTTCTACCATTACACACTAGTTTCCACATCAACTTACTCATCACACTGATCTCAATAGAGAACATACTCAAGTAGAGAAAATATGATTCGAGGCTCACAGCAAAGCACTTCACTAAAGACTGACAACTGAACTCTACTTACTACAGATATATTATTTGTCCATATCAACCAATGAACAGTGCGATAACCCTTCACAGATCGCTCGTAAGTACAGCTGGGCCAACAACCGTTCTGACCCTGTAGTTACATCTAACTCCTTAAGTACCATTATCCCTCTAATGAACATAAGTCATAGTCCTACTATGACTGAGTCCTCTCTTCCAAAGAGAAGCTGTGGCCACTATGTTTAAGCTCCAAAATCAGCCTTTAAGGGAACAATCTATCTACTTACCCCTGCTTCGAGGAAGGAGTGAATTCCATCTTGTGTAACTGAGTTCCCAGCTCCCAGATCAGACAAGTCTTCAAAAAGGTAGGCATGTTGAGTTGGCAATCTGGCCACTCTCACCCATACTAATCAAAGGACCGCCCTCAAAGGTAGGAATTCCTAAAACACTCAGGATTGAAGTCATGTCACCTATGGTCATTTAGGTGAGATGTAAGTCTCTAGTATCAATGGCATTATATACAGAGACGAATCATCTTGTGGTCTGGTCTTATACAAACTCTTTGTATAGGACACCCCTACTCGCATGTCTCCACATGAATGGTTAGGATCTACCATCTCTAGTAGTTCATAAAACTTGAAAACCTCTACAAAGCGGGTCGTATCCGTAGTGTAACTAGGATCAGGTATCCCACCTTAATCCTTATACTACTGACCTATTTAGGTTATCACTTAAGGTATGGTCCACTTGTATATCTCATATACATGCTTAAGTTTATATACGATAACCATGGAGCTTTATTTATTGGATATGAGTAAATGCCAGATAAAATAATTCTTATTTTATTCATTACAATGTGCATAGATTACAAACAACGAGACTCCGGGAGAACTAGGACACCAATCTCAACAATCTCCCACTTGTCCTAATGCCTCGGGAGACTAATGTACAATACAAGATAAATACATGTACAATATACAATAAACTAGGGCATACCCCAGTATCATTATGTCCACTCGATATAACCATGATTAGTAAGTTAACCCTTCACAAGTTGTTCGTAATAATCGCTAGGTCAAATGTCTGTTTTACCCCCAAGATTACCTCTTGTTCCTTAAGTCCCACTGATCCTCTAATGTACAATTGATTTGTAATCCGATCAACAAATCGAGTCCCTCTCGGGCCAATGAGACGGTGGGCCCTCTTGTTTAAAACCCAGAGTCAGCACTTAAGGAAACAACCTCTCTACTATCCCTAAAAGTGGTTAGGAGTGAATTCTATCTTGCACCCTATGTTTCCAGCTATCTACCCAGTCTTACGCTTGAAATGGAGGTTTATTGAGCCGGCACTATTGAGCCAACCCTCACCTATGCAAATCTAAGGATAATCCTGAATAAAAAGAGTTCATAGTTAGCTTAGGATTAAGGTCAATTTACCTAGGTCATCACATTGAAATAGTCAGTCTTAAACAGTAAACAACATTATAAAGTAAGAGTGACTGATTTCGTGGTTCGATCCTGTACAAACTCATTCCACAGGACACCCCCACTTCTCATGTCATAACATGTACGAATTACGATCACATCGTCTGTAGCACTTTATAACTCTTTGTAACAACTATAGAGTGAGTGGTATCCAATAGTGTTACCAGAATAAGGCACCCAACCTCATTCATATACTATAGATCATTTTGACTGTTTACTTGAACCTGATCCACTTTTATGTATCCACATAAAGTTCAAATACTCATGTAATAGTCATGGGTCTTTTAGTTTATTGGATTTCTAAAACGAAATAAGCAATACATATTTTCAATAACAATTTATTGAATTTTCAGAATAAATTTTATTGTTTACAAACCATGAGTTTTAGGACATAAAACCCAACAAACTCCCACTTGGACTAAAACTCTAGTGGTAACTTATATTTCCAAATATATAAAACTGAGTTTCTGAGTTTTACAGAGAAATATAATAAACTAGGGCATCCATACCCATGGTTTACCATTCGGTATCCTATACCCAAATTTTTCCCATTTTCCCTAGGTTATTAACATGGTTTTCCTAATTTTACTAGGTGATTATCCAACACTTTAGCCGAGAGAATAAGTTAACATGTTAATGTATAATAGACTTTTTATTAAACTATATGGGGAATGCATCTTGTTCTCAATAATAACTAGGAAGTCATACTTTCCTCCCACTACATCGAGGTACTCTCAACTCTTTGAGTAAGACACATTTCACCTGTCTAAACAACTCTCGTGAAGAGTGTTAACTCAATAACTCTTTATTGATTTATGCAAGTTTTATGGAAACAAATAATGTAAGGTGATCTGGAACAATATTCCAATAATTGGAATGATGTTTAAGAAAATAATCTAAGGCAACACAAAGCTTGTCACTGGATTTAATGTTCTAACAAATAGACCTAGAAATCTCAAACTTTCTATACTTTGATCTAATCGAAGTATTTTGGTTTTATTTTACCTAACAAGTTTGTACACTATGAACTTTTCAGGTGTTCTAAACCTATCACTTAGGTTGAATAACTACTTGCCTTAACTGATTTCTAGCCGTTTTAAATATATGAATATTTGCAAATGGCTTTTATCTAGGTTTATTCTTTAATAGAAGTTCCTATGAGATAGAACAAACATAATTTTCGAAAATGAACACTTCATTTACAACAAAAATATGTACAATTTGTTCTTTACAAGATAACAAAAGCAGATAAGATTATCTTCAAACAGTAACATCTCCCACTGGTTAAGCTGAGTAAGAAGTCTTTAGAAACTAATTTTCCTGTTTTCTTTATCTGCTCTCTTCTCAGCAAGGTATTGAGGGTAGTTTCTTTTCTAGTGCCCTTCCTCGTTGCAGTGAAAACACTTTCCTTTGTTTGCATCGTTATTCTTACCTTTTATTCCAGCGGGTTTCTTCTTCCTTTCCCTTTGTTCTTCTTAACAGAAATACTTTTACTCTGTGAAGAGAAAGCAACATCAGGCTTTTGGGAGGATGTTCCTCTCTTCTCAACGGTAGTAACGTGTACTTCTGGTTCAAGACCTTTAGCTCTCACTATTGTCTGGTAGGCCTATAGCTCATTCAGATGAGTAGTCAAACTGTATTCAATTATATTCATCAACGTGTTCGTGCAGAACTGTAAAAAACTCTTCAGAAGAGATTCTAGAATAAAACCGACTTGACTTCTCTTGTCGACGACAGTGCCATTTACTTTCGCCACATTGAAATGGACCATCATGTCCAAGACATGTTCACAAACAGAGGCCCCATCTTTCATGCGGCAGTTGTAAATGCACTTAATAGCATCATGCCTTAGGGAGAAGGACAGTTGCCCGAACATCCCTTATAGAGATTCAATAATCTCTTTCGTAGTACCTATAACCTCATGTTTCTTCCCCAAAACATTAAATATGTTGGTGAGGATATAGGCACGAGCTTTATCATTCGCCTAGATTCATCTATTGTACGCATCCCGAACAGTTTGGTTTGCATTAGAGCTTGGAATGGGAGGACAATCCTTTATTAAGACGAACCGTAAATCGTCTATCACTAGTATAGTATTCAAATTTTATTTCCAAGTTGCATAATTATCCCTTATTAGTTTATCAGACACCAACAATTGTACTAGTGCACTCATCATTCTGAAAAATATAAACAAATTATAAATGAATTTCTTTTTAAATTCAATCAAATTTTAGCAAAGTAATAATATACCCAAGATTATTTTTGCAACGATACTAAAACAAGACATTCTTGACTAAATACTATCTCCAGAATAACTCATATTCCGATAGTCATTTAGCTACTGTTTTTTATCAGAAATTACTAACTCTTTACAAACTCTGTAAATGTAACCCTCTCTTTTTAGACCACAGAAGTCCGATCTCAACGATGCTCCCGAAGTTGGAAAGTCAAAGTTGAATACTTTAAAAATCCTATCCATTTCTGGAATTTGAGTTGTTCTAAATCCTATGTTAAAACCCTTAGAGGGGATAGCCATTGTTAAACGACTAGTGAAACTGACTTAAATATGACAAGTAGGCGCAACATACGAATCTCACATTTTAAACCAACAAAAGAAACTGTAGGATATGTTGACTCATATCCTTCACCCACTTACTATGAACTACCTCCTCATCCGCTTTGGTCTTGATCTATGACGAACAATTTCCGTATGAAGGTCACTCCCAGGGTGACACGAAGTGCTGCACGGATCTCACGGTGGGAATTATGTAGGGACGTGAGAATTGAAATCGATATATCATATATCTAATTTTCCATTGAATAGCTTCCCCTCATTCACCATGATCAATTCACGCAAACACTTTCCATATGAAGGTCACTCCCACGGTGACAGGAAGTGTCGTATGAACATCTTAAGAATGTGAAAATTTTAAAATCCAAACATCATATTTGATTTTAAAGTGAACAACTTCCCTTATTCACCAAAATCTCGATTCATGTAAACACTTTCCCTATGGAGGTCACTCCCAGGGTGACACGAAGAGTAGGGGTAAGTAGATAAATTGCTCCCTCAAGGACTGATTACAGAGCTTGAACAATATGGTGCCACACTTTCTCATGGCCCGAGAAGAGTTCACTCATAGTGGGACTATGATGTATTGTTCATTAGAGGAATCAGTGGTACTTAAGGAGTTAGATGTAACTATAGGAGCAAACGGTAAATTGGCCCAACTATACTACGAGCGATTTGTGAAAGGTTAGGGTATCGTTGATTGGTTATATCTAATGGATACAAAAATATATCTATAGTGTGAAAATTGCAGCTGTCGGTCTTTAGTGGAATGCCCGATAGTTAACGGATGGTGGATATCGTGATTAAAGAGTTTAGTCAATTATTCACGTACCGTTGGAGCTTTAAGCTATAGGTCCATAAGGTCCCCTTGGTAGCTAAATGGACTCATGTTGAAAATCAGTTTTTGAGTTAGTTTGAAGTGTTCAAATTAACAAGAGGGAATTTGATTATATATGATATAATTAAATTGATTCAATTATATATGATATAATTGATTTGATGTATTAGATACAATTATGAGATAATTGTGGTTGGTTATTAATTTCTCCTTCAACGGTTGCAAGCGAAAAGTTTTAAATGAATTTTAATAACTAATGGATAAAAGTGAAAATGTTTCATTTTTTTCATAATCGCATAACATTCGATCGAGTTGAAAGAAAAGCTATACGATAGCCTTTGAGAGAGTGAACGAAGAGGCATCGAGTTTTCTAGACAACATCTCCTCGTTTGCTAGACGATCGAATACCCAGTCTATACGATAGACCTAGTCATTCTCCCATTTACTCGATCGTTTACTTGATCGCTTAATACCTCCTTCCCTCTACGAAATCCTCACAGAGCCTACACCTCCTGAATTCTCACATCGAGAATACCAAGGCAACCAAGTAATGGTGTCGAGTTTTGCTGTTCGAGGGTTGAGGATTGAGTCTTACTCGATTGTGGTTGAGGATCAAATAGTTCGTGTGATTCACTGGTCGTTCGTTATGTTCGTGCATTTGATCAAGTTTTCTAGAACGCATGACTGACGTTTAATATTAGAAGAAGAGTTCTTAAAAGGTATGTCACTCGATTCTTTTTGTTTGAACTTAAAAGTATGTTATAATTTACTCCATGTTGCATAACTGTAAATGCTTTATTCTTTCATAATGGGTTTGGAACGATCTTGCTTCCGCTCACTGGTTCTCTTGTTTAAGAGTTCCTTCAACTTTGACACAAAAGGTCAAGAACGAGTCCGAAATGGACGAACTTTGGGTTTTTACGTGTCCAAATGTGCTCTTAGTCTAAATTTGGTCAAAGTTTGGTTTAAAAATTACTTATGAACCATGGATAGGAATTTAGTACCTGTATGGATTTACTTTGGGCCAAAAGGTTAAGAAAGAGTCTAAAAATGACAAACTTTGGGTTTCTACTTGTTGAAATGTGCTTCAAGTCAAAATTTGGATGAAGTTTAGTTCAAAAGGTACTTATGAACCCTAGAAAAGAATTTTGTACCTATGTGGACGAACTTTGGCACAAAGGGTAAAGAAAGAGACTAAAAAGGTTAAACTTAGGTTTTACTTGTCGAAATGTGCTCCAAGTCCAAATTTGGAAGAAGTTTAATTCAAAATGTTGGAAGGTACCAATGCGCAATGGAAGAAACCAGGATCCATAAGCACTCTAATTCATTAATTTTGGCAGAAAAGAAAATATGCTTCAACACAAATTAAATGGGTTTCATGACATACCTTTGAAGAACTTCCTCTAAGCTTTGAACCAGTTGCAAATCTCCACAAAATCTTGTAGTAGACCACCCCAAGATCTTCCCTACTATCCTCTTGGAGCTCAAGATTGAGTACTGGGACTCAAAATAAGCTAGAATTAAGGGAATTTGGAGAAACACACAGCAGCAACCAAGTAGAAGAACAACCTTCTTCTCTCGAATTTGTCTAAAAAATTTGTTCGGTTGCAATCACTTCAAAACACTCCAATTTCTTCAATATATTGCAGACATTCATGCAAAGAAATTTGTTGCATGAGATGCAGTTCATGTTTAGAGTTAATGAAGAGTTAATGTGGGTTGTTGGTGAACTAGTAAAAGAAAACAATGGAAAAAAACAAAATTTCCAACTTTTGTGTTTTTCTTTTCCTTTTCAATTTTATCTAAATTGATTTCATAAATAAATTTTATTTAATAAAACTAAAAATATTATTAATTTTATAAAATTAATTCCATAAATTAATTTTCTTTAATAAAATTAATAATTAATTATTTAAACGATTTAAAAAATTCTAATTAATTTAATATAAAATATTAAATTAATTTTCTTAAATAAAATTCCATCGTCAAATACTTAAATCATATTTAAATATTATTTCTCCAAATTCATTTAATTCTAATTTGAACACTTCAAATTAACTTATCACGCTATTCTAGAGCTTATCCATTTATAAGCTAGTAAGGACCTCGTGGACCTATAGATGATGGGCTCCAACGATCCAAGATTAATCGGTTAAACTCATTAGACCGATCTAACCCAAATTCGTTAACTAATTGGTAATTCCACTAAAGCCCATAGCTGAACTCCCCTCACTATAGATATATTATGTCCACTCGATATAACCATGATTAGTAAGTTAACCCTTCACAGGTTGCTCGTAATAACGGCTGGGTCGAATCTCTGTTTTACCCTCAAAATTACCTCTTGTTCCTTAAGTCCCACTGATCCCCTAATGAACAATTGATTTGTGATCCAATCAATTGAATCCCTCTCAGGTCAATGAGAGGGTGAGGCCTCTTGTTCAAGACCCAGAATCAGCACTTAAAGGGAACAACCTCTTTACTAACCCTAATCAGGTAGGAGTGAATTCCCTCTTACACCCTATGTTCCCAGCTATTCATCCGATCTTATCCCCAAAACGGTAAGCTTATTGAACAGAGACAATTGGTCTACTCTAACCGTTTGCAGATCAAAGAATAATCCCAGACAATCAAGAGTTCATAGTTAGCTCAGGATTAAGGTTAAGTTACCTAGGTCATCGCTTTGAAATAGTCAGTCTTAAACAGTAAACAACGTTATAAAGTAAGAGTGACTATTTTCATGGTTCGATCTTGCACAAAACTCATTTGCACAGGACACCCCTACTCTTTATGTCTCAACTTGAATGAATTAGGATCACTTCGTTTGTAGCACTTTACAACTCTTTGTAACAACTACAGAGTAGACCGCATCCCATAGTGTTATCAGAATAAGGTACCCAACCTTATTCATATACTATAGATCATTTTGACTATTTAGTTGAACCCGATCCACTTGTATGCCTCCACATAAAGTTCAAGTACCCATATAATAGTCAAGGGACTTAGGTTTATTGGATTTCTAAAGAACAATATATTCAATAACAACTTTATTGAATTCTCAGAATAAGTTCTAATGTCTACAAACCACGAGTTTTAGGACATAAAACCCAACAAAATCCCACTTGGACTAAAACTTCAGTGGTAACTTATATATTCGATATACAAGACTTATAGAGAAATATAATAAACTAGGGCATCCCATACCCATGGTTTTACCATTTGGTATTTCATACCTAATATTTCTCCCACTTGCCCTAGGTTATTAACCTCTGGTATTTCTAGTCTCACTAGATGATTGTCAAACACTTTAGTTGAGAGAATCATTTTAAACACATTAGTGTACAATAGGCTTCTTCTTAAACTATATGGGGAATGCATCTAATTCTCAATAATGGCCAGGAAGCACACTTTACTCCCACTACATTGAGGCACTCTCAACTTTTTGATTAAGATGCGTCTGACCTGCCTAACAAATCTTGTTAACAGTCAGATCTAGAAATCTTAAATTTATTATACTTCGATCTTAGCTGTTTAATATCTGAATATTTGCAAATACCTTTTAACAATTTGATTCTTTACAGAAGTTTCTATAAGATAGAGCAAACATATTTCCTGAAAATGAACATTTCATTCAAAACAAAAAAATATGTACAATAGGTTCATTACAAGATTAACAAAAACAGGTAATTTACATCTTCATCAACAACTTATTCTACTGAATGAGTTGAGCAAACGGTCTTCAGGATCTAAGCAGCCTATTTGTCTTTCTCTATTCTCTTCTCTGCAAGATATTTAGGGCAATTTCTCTTCCAGTGCTCTTGGTCGTTGCAGTGGAAACATTTCCCTTCCTCTGCAATGATTTTCTTGCTCTTCTTGCCAGCAAGCTTCTTTTTCCTTTTCCCTTTGTCTTTCTTTGCTAGAATACTCTTAATATGCGAAGAGGAGGCAACTTCAGGCTTAAAGGACATTCCTCTCTTCTCAGCAGAAGCAACATTTACTTCTAGTTCCAAACCCTTAGTTCTTAACATGGTTTGGAAAGCCTGCAGCTCATTTAGTAGAGTTCTCAAGTTGTATTCGATTTTATTCATCAAGGCATTAATGCAGAATTGCAGATTCAGAAGAGTTCTAGAATAAAGCCAACTTGACTTCTCTCATCCATCATAACGTCGTTTACTTTATCAATATTAAAATGAACCATCATGTCCAGGACATGTTCACGAACATTTATCCTCTCTTTCATGCGACTATTGAAAACATATTTGATAACATCATGCCTCAGGGTGAAGGACGGCTATCCAAACATCCCTATTAGAGATTCCATAATCTCTTTAGTACTCATATTCTCGTGTTTTTTTGCCAAAACATCAGACAGGTAGCGAGAATATAAGCACGGGCCTTATCATTCGCCCTGATCCATCTATCAAACACTTCCCAAACAGTTTGGTTGGAATTTGAGCTAGGAATGGGAGGACATTCTTCCGTTAAGACAAATCTCAAATCGTCTATCGTAATTATTGTATTCAAATTTGATTTCCAGGTTACATAGTTGCCCCCAATCAGTTTGTCCGAAGCCAACAATTGTATAAGAGAACTCGTCATTCTGAAATTATAAACAAGTTTTATAAGTGAATTACTTTTTAATCCAATCAAGTTTTAGCAAAGTGATAATTTACCCATGATTATTATTTTTGCAACGATACTTAAGTGATTTAGAACAAATATACTGTGGGTCAGTCAATAATTCCATCACAAAAGCAAGACAGTTCTTGACCAAATACTATCTCCAGAATAACTCATATTCCGATAGTCATTTAGTTATCATTTTTGGTCAAGATCATTACTAACACTTCGTAAGTCTTCTAAGTGTAGACCCGCCATTTTCAGATCTTACAGAACGGTATGAGTATGCCGCCGAAATAGAAGACAATACCTAAGATTGAACTATAAGACCCTATTCATTTTACCGAAGCCTGGGTTGTTCCAAATCCCATGTTACAAAATGTCAACAAAGAGTCCGAAAAGGACGAACTTTGGGTTTCTCCTTGTAAATGTGCTCCAAGTCCAAATTGGGAAAAAGTTTGGTTCAAAAGATATTTGTGTACCCTGGAGAGGAGTTTTGTACCTGTGTGGACGAACTTTAACACAAAAGGTCAAAAAAGAGTCCAAAAAAGGTCAAAAAGGATGACACAAAGGTCTACATGTTGAAATGTGCTCTCAATCCAAATTTGGTCGAAGTTCATTTTAAAAGTTACATATGAACCCTGAACAGGAGTTTTGTACCTATATGGATGAACTTTGGACCAAAAGGTCAAGAAAGACTCCAAAAATGACGATTTTTGGGTTTCTACTAGTCAAAATTTGCTCCATGTCAAAATTTTGCTGAAGGACGAGTTCAAAAGATACTTATGAACCCTGGAGAGGAGTTTTGTACCAATGTGGACGAACATAGACACAAAAAGTCAAGAAAGAATCCGAAAAGGACAAACTTTGGGTTTCTACATGTCGAAGTTTGCTATAAATCCAAATTTGGACAAACTTTGGTTCAAAAAGTACTTATGAACCCTGGAAAGGAGTTTTGTACCTGTGTGGATGAACCTTGACACAATGTCAAGAAAGTGTCCGAAAAGGACAAACTTTGGGTTTTCACTTGTCGAAATGTGCTCCAAGTGG